>NW_022264835.1:0-17500 GCF_002021735.2 Oncorhynchus kisutch
CTACTACTACCCTCTATAACAGGTAAGACACTGTTACTACTACTACCTCTAATAACAGGTTAGACTCTGTTACTACTACTACTACTACCCTCTATAACAGGTAGACACTGTTACTACTACTACTACTACTACTACCCCTATAAAGGTTAGACTCTGTTACTACTACTACTACTACCCTCTATAACAGTTAGACACTGTTACTACTACTACTACCCTCTATAACAGGTAAGACACTGTTACTACTACTACTACTACCTCTATAACAGGTTAGACTCTGTTACTACTACTACTACTACCCTCTATACAGGTTAGACACTGTTACTACTACTACTACCCCTATACATAAAACAGGTTAGACACTGTTACTACTACTACTACTACCCTACCCTCTATAACAGGTTAGACTCTGTTACTACTACTACCCTCTATAACAGGTTAGACTCTGTTACTACTACTACTACCAACTATAACAGGTTAGACACTGTTACTACTACTACTACTACCCTCTATAACAGGTTAGACTCTGTTACTACTACTACTACCCTCTATAACAGGTTAGACACTGTTACTACTACTACTACTACCCTCTATAACAGGTAGACTCTGTTACTACTACTACTACTACCCTCTATAACAGGTTAGACTCTGTTACTACTACTACTACTACTACTACCCTCTATAACAGTTAAGACACTCTGTTACTACTACTACTTACTACCCTCTATAACAGGTAAGACTCTGTTACTACTACTATACTACTACCCTCTATAACAGGTTAGACTGTTACTACTACTACCCTCTATAACAGGTTAGACTCTGTTACTACTACTCTACCCTCTATAACAGGTTAGACTCTGTTACTACTACTACTACTACCCTCTATAACAGGTTAGACTCTGTTACTACTACTACTACCCTCTATAACAGGTAAGACCTGTTACTACTACTACTACCCTCTATAACAGGTAAGACACTGTTACTACTACTACTACTCTACCCTCTATAACAGGTTAGACTCTGTTACTACTACTACTACTACCCTCTATAACAGGTTAGACTCTGTTACTACTACTACTACTACCTCTATAACAGGTTAGACTTGTTACTACTACTACCCTCTATAACAGGTAAGACTCTGTTACTACTACTAACCCTCTATAACAGGTAAGACACTGTTACTACTACTACTACTACCCTCTATAACAGGTTAGACTCTGTTACTACCTACTACCCTCTATAACAGGTTAGACTCTGTTACTACTACTACTACTACCCTCTATACAGGTTAGACTCTGTTACTACTACTACTACTACCCTCTATAACAGGTAGACATTGTTACTACACTACCCTCTATAACAGGTTAGACTCTGTTACTACTACTACTACTACCCTCTATAACAGGTAGACACTGTTACTACTACTACTACACTCTATAACAGGTTAGACACTGTTACTACTACTACTACCCTCTATAACAGGTTAGACACTGTTACTACTACTACCCTCTATAACAGGTTAGACTCTGTTACTACTACTACTACCAACTATAACAGGTTAGACACTGTTACTACTACTACTACTACCCTCTATAACAGGTTAGACTCTGTTACTACTACTACTACTACCCTCTATAACAGGTTAGACACTGTTACTACTACTACACTACTACCTCTATAACAGGTAGACTCTGTTACTACTACTACTACTACCCTCTATAACAGGTTAGACTCTGTTACTACTACTACTACTACCTCTATAACAGGTAGACACTGTTACTACTACTACTATACCTCTATAACAGGTTAGACTCTGTTACTACTACTACCCTCTATAACAGGTTAGACTCTGTTACTACTACTACTACTACCCTCTATAACAGGTTAGACACTGTTACTACTACTACTACTACCCTCTATAACAGGTTAGACTCTGTTACTACTACTACTACTACCCTCTATAACAGGTTAGACTCTGTTACTACTACTACTACTACCCTCTATAACAGGTAAGACTCTGTTACTACTACTACTACTACTACTACCTCTATAACAGGGTAGACTCTGTTACTACTACTACTACTACCCTCTATAACAGGTTAGACACTGTACTACTACTACTACTACTACTACTCCCTCTATAACAGGTTAGACTCTGTTACTACTACTACTACTAACCTCTATAACAGGTAAGACACTGTTACTACTACTACTACCCTCTATAACAGGTTAGACACTGTTACTACTACTACTACTACCCTCTATAACAGGTAAGACTCTGTTACTACTACTACCCTCTATAACAGGTAGACACTGTTACTACTACTACTACTACCCCCCTCTATAACAGGTTAGACTCTGTTACTACTACTACTACCCTCTATAACAGGTTAGACTCTGTTATACTACTACTACTACCCTCTATAACAGGTTAGACACTGTTACTACTACTACTACCCTCTATAACAGGTTAGACACTGTTACTACTACTACTACCCTCTATAGCAGGTTAGACACTGTTACTACTACTACTACCCTCTATAACAGGTTAGACACTGTTACTACTACTACCCTCTATAACAGGTTAGACTCTGTTACTACTACTACTACCCTCTATAACAGGTTAGACACTGTTACTACTACTACTACTACCCTCTATAACAGGTTAGACTCTGTTACTACTACTACTACTACCCTCTATAACAGGTTTACACTGTTACTACTACTACTACTACCCTCTATAACAGGTTAGACTCTGTTACTACTACTACTACTACCCTCTATAACAGGTTAGACTCTGTTACTACTACTACTACTACCCTCTATAACAGGTTAGACACTGTTACTACTACTACTACTACCCTCTATAACAGGTAAGACACTGTTACTACTACTACTACTACCCTCTATAACAGGTTAGACTCTGTTACTACTACTACTACTACCCTCTATAACAGGTTAGACTCTGTTACTACTACTACTACTACCCTCTATAACAGGTTAGACTCTGTTACTACTACTACCCTCTATAACAGGTAAGACTCTGTTACTACTACTACCCTCTATAACAGGTAAGACACTGTTACTACTACTACTACTACCCTCTATAACAGGTTAGACTCTGTTACTACCTCTACCCTCTATAACAGGTTAGACTCTGTTACTACTACTACTACCCTCTATAACAGGTTAGACTCTGTTACTACTACTACTACTACCCTCTATAACAGGTAAGACATTGTTTACTACTACTACCCTCTATAACAGGTTAGACTCTGTTACTACTACTACTACTACCCTGTATAACAGGTTAGACACTGTTACTACTACTACTACACTCTATAACAGGTTAGACACTGTTACTACTACTACTACCCTCTATAACAGGTTAGACACTGTTACTACTACTACCCTCTATAACAGGTTAGACTCTGTTACTACTACTACTACCAACTATAACAGGTTAGACACAGTTACTACTACTACTACTACCCTCTATAACAGGTTAGACTCTGTTACTACTACTACTACTACTACCCTCTATAACAGGTTAGACTCTGTTACTACTACTACTACTACCCTCTATAACAGGTAAGACACTGTTACTACTACTACTAATACCCTCTATAACAGGTTAGACTCTGTTACTACTACTACCCTCTATAACAGGTTAGACTCTGTTACTACTACTACTACTACCCTCTATAAACAGGTTAGACACTGTTACTACTACTACTACTACCCTCTATAACAGGTTAGACCTCTGTTACTACTACTACTACTACCCTCTATTACAGGTTAGACTCTGTTACTACTACTACTACTACCCTCTATAACAGGTAAGACTCTGTTACTACTACTACTACTACCCTCTATAACAGGGTAGACTCTGTTACTACTACTACTACTACCCTCTATAACAGGTTAGACACTGTTACTACTACTACTACTACCCTCTATAACAGGTTAGACTCTGTTACTACTACTACTACTAACCTCTATAACAGGTAAGACACTGTTACTACTACTACTACCCTCTATAACAGGTTAGACACTGTTACTACTACTACTACTACCCTCTATAACAGGTAAGACTCTGTTACTACTACTACCCTCTATAACAGGTAAGACACTGTTACTACTACTACCAACCCTCTATAACAGGTTAGACTCTGTTACTACTACTACTACCCTCTATAACAGGTTAGACTCTGTTACTACTACTACTACCCTCTATAACAGGTTAGACACTGTTACTACTACTACTACCCTCTATAACAGGTTAGACACTGTTACTACTACTACTACCCTCTATAGCAGGTTAGACACTGTTACTACTACTACTACCCTCTATAACAGGTTAGACACTGTTACTACTACTACCCTCTATAACAGGTTAGACTCTGTTACTACTACTACTACCCTCTATAACAGGTTAGACACTGTTACTACTACTACTACTACCCTCTATAACAGGTTAGACTCTGTTACTACTACTACTACCCTCTATAACAGGTTTTACACTGTTACTACTACTACTACTACCCTCTATAACAGGTTAGACTCTGTTACTACTACTACTACTACCCTCTATAACAGGTTAGACTCTGTTACTACTACTACTACTACCCTCTATAACAGGTTAGACACTGTTACTACTACTACTACTACCCCTCTATAACAGGTTAGACTCTGTTACTACTACTACTACTACCCTCTATAACAGGTTAGACTCTGTTACTACTACTACTACTACCCTCTATAACAGGTAAGACTCTGTTACTACTACTACTACTACCCTCTATGACAGGTTAGACTCTGTTACTACTACTACTACTACTACCCTCTATAACAGGTTAGACTCTGTTACTACTACTACTACTACCCTCTATAACAGGTTAGACACTGTTACTACTAATACTACCCTCTATAACAGGTAAGACACTGTTACTACTACTACTACTACCCTCTATAACAGGTTAGACTCTGTTACTACTACTACTACTACCCTCTATAACAGGTAAGACTCTGTTACTACTACTACTACTACTACCCTCTATAACAGGTAAGACACTGTTACTACTACTACCCTCTATAACAGGTTAGACTCTGTTACTACTACCTACTACTACTACCCTCTATAACAGGTTAGACTCTGTTACTACTACTACCCTCTATAACAGGTTAGACTCTGTTACTACAACTACTACCCTCTATAACAGGTTAGACTCTGTTACTACTACTACTACCCTCTATAACAGGTTAGACTCTGTTACTACTTCTACCCTCTATAACAGGTTAGACTCTGTTACTACTACTACTACTACCCTCTATAACAGGTTAGACTCTGTTACTACTACTACTACCCTCTATAACAGGTTAGACTCTGTTACTACTACTACTACTACCCTCTATAACAGGTTAGACTCTGTTACTATTACTACTACTACCCTTTATAACAGGTAAGACACTGTTACTAATACTACCCTCTATAACAGGTTAGACTCTGTTACTACTACTACTACTACCCTCTATAACAGGTTAGACTCTGTTACTACTACTACCCTCTATAACAGGTTAAACTCTGTTACTACAACTACTACCCTCTATAACAGGTTAGACTCTGTTACTACTACTACTACCCTCTATAACAGGTTAGACTCTGTTACTACTTCTACCCTCTATAACAGGTTAGACTCTGTTACTACTACTACTACTACCCTCTATAACAGGTTAGACTCTGTTACTACTACTACTACCCTCTATAACAGGTTAGACTCTGTTACTACTACTACTACTACCCTCTATAACAGGTTAGACTCTGTTACTACTACTACTACTACCCTCTATAACAGGTAAGACTCTGTTACTACTACTACTACTACCCTCTATAACAGGTAAGACACTGTTACTACTACTACTACTACCCTCTATAACAGGTTAGACTCTGTTACTACTACTACTACTACCCTCTATAACAGGTTAGATTATGTTACTACTACTACTACTACCCTCTATAACAGGTTAGACTCTGTTACTACTACTACTACTACCCTCTATAACAGGTAAGACTCTGTTACTACTACTACTACTACTACCCTCTATAACAGGTAAGACACTGTTACTACTACTACCCTCTATAACAGGTAAGACACTGTTACTACTACTACTACTACCCTGTATAACAGATTAGACTCTGTTACTACTACTACTACTACCCTCTATAACAGGTAAGACACTGCTACTACTACTACTACCCTCTATAACAGGTTAGACTCTGTTACTACTACTACTACCCTCTATAACAGGTTAGACTCTGTTACTACTACTACTACTACGCTCTATAACAGGTAAGACTCTGTTACTACTACTACTACTACTACTACTACTACCCTCTATAACAGGTAAGACACTGTTACTACTACTACCCTCTATAACAGGTAAGACACTGTTACTACTACTACTACTACCCTCTATAACAGGTTAGACTCTGTTACTACTACTACTACCCTGTATAACAGGTTAGACTCTGTTACTACTACTACTACTACCCTCTATAACAGGTAAGACACTGTTACTACTACTACTACCCTCTATAACAGGTTAGACTCTGTTACTACTACTACTACCCTCTATAACAGGTAAGACTCTGTTACTACTACTACTACTACTACTACTACTACCTCTATAACAGGTAAGACACTGTTACTACTACTACCCTCTATAACAGGTAAGACACTGTTACTACTACTACTACTACCCTCTATAACAGGTTAGACTCTGTTACTACTACTACTACCCTGTATAACAGGTTAGACTCTGTTACTACTACTACTACTACCCTCTATAACAGGTAGACACTGTTACTACTACTACTACCCTCTATAACAGGTTAGACTCTGTTACTACTACTACTACCCTCTATAACAGGTAAGACTCTGTTACTACTACTACTACTACCCTCTATAACAGGTAAGACTCTGTTACTACTACTACTACTACCCTCTATAACAGGTAAGACTGTTACTACTACTACTACTACCCTCTATAACAGGTAAGACACTGTTACTACTACTACCCTCTATAACAGGTTAGACTCTGTTACTACTACTACTACTACTACCCTCTATAACAGGTAAGACTCTGTTACTACTACTACTACTACCCTCTATAACAGGTAAGACACTGTTACTACTACTACCCTCTATAACAGGTAAGACTCTGTTACTACTACTACTACTACTACCCTCTATAACAGGTTAGACTCTGTTACTACTACTACCCTCCAGAACAGGTTAGACTCTGTTACTACTACTACTACCCTCTATAACAGGTTAGACTCTGTTACTACTACTACTACTACCCTCTATAACAGGTAAGACACTGTTACTACTACTACTACTACCCTCTATAACAGGTTAGACACTGTTACTACTACTACTACTACCCTCTATAACAGGTAAGACTCTGTTACTACTAATACTACTACCCTCTATAACAGGTAAGACACTGTTACTACTACTACTACTACCCTCTATAACAGGTTAGACACTGTTACTACTACTACTACCCTCTATAACAGGTTAGACTCTGTTACTACTACTACTACTACTACCCTCTATAACAGGTTAGACACTGTTACTACTACTACTACTACCCTCTATAACAGGTTAGACTCTGTTACTACTACTACTACTACCCTCTATAACAGGTTAGACTCTGTTACTACTACTACCCTCTATAACAGGTTAGACTCTGTTACTACTACTACTACTACTACCCTCTATAACAGGTTAGACTCTGTTACTACTACTACTACTACCCTCTATAACAGGTAAGACTCTGTTACTACTACTACTACTACTACCCTCTATAACAGGTTAGACTCTGTTACTACTACTACCCTCTATAACAGGTTAGACTCTGTTACTACTACTACTACTACCCTCTATAACAGGTAAGACTCTGTTACTACTACTACTACTACTACCCTCTATAAACAGGTTAGACTCTGTTACTACTACTACCCTCTATAACAGGTTAGACTCTGTTACTACTACTACTACCCTCTATAACAGGTTAGACTCTGTTACTACTACTACTACTACCCTCTATAACAGGTAAGACACTGTTACTACTACTACTACTACCCTCTATAACAGGTTAGACACTGTTACTACTACTACTACTACCCTCTATAACAGGTAAGACACTTTTACTACTACTACTACTACCCTCTATAACAGGTTAGACACTGTTACTACTACTACTACCCCTCTATAACAGGTTAGACTCTGTTACTACTACTACTACTACCCTCTATAACAGGTTAGACTCTGTTACTACTACTACTACTACCCTCTATAACAGGTTAGACTCTGTTACTACTACTACTACTACCCTCTATAACAGGTTAGACACTGTTACTACTACTACTACTACCCTCTATAACAGGTTAGACTCTGTTACTACTACTACTACTACCCTCTATAACAGGTTAGACACTGTTACTACTACTACTACTACCCTCTATAACAGGTTAGACACTGTTACTACTACTACTACTACCCTCTATAACAGGTTAGACTCTGTTACTACTACTACCCTCTATAACAGGTTTGACTCTGTTACTACTACTACTACCCTCTATAACAGGTTAGACTCTGTTACTACTACTACCCTCTATAACAGGTTTGGCACTGTTTCTACTCTCTAACAAGTTGAGTAATGTAACAGACAGACAGACACAGGCATACACAGACAGACAGACAGACACAGACAGACAGACAGACAGACAGACAGACAGACAGACAGACAGACAGACAGACAGACAGACAGACAGACAGACAGTTGCATCTGTACTAGGACCCCTTGTCTAATGCTTCTCCATCTAACTCTAGTTCTCGTGAGACTGATTCTGATTGGAGCGTGGTTCAGCTGCTTCCTGTCAGTGGCACCTACTTCCTGTTGTCTTCCTGATGGACCCCCCGTCGTACAACGCTCAGTCCGAGGCCCCCCGCTATCCCCCCGCTCCCACCGCCATAGTAACCATCCCCTCCCTTCCTCCCCACCAACCAACACCAACCACACCCCCACCCACTTACGGAGAAGCAGGTAGGTGTGTGTCTGTGTGTGTGTGTCTGTGTGTGTGTGTGTGTGTGTGTCTGTCTGTCTGTCTGTCTGTCTGTCTGTCTGTCTGTCTGTCTGTCTGTCTGTCTGTCTGTCTGTCTGTCTGTCTGTCTGTCTGTCTGTGTGTGTGTGTGTGTGTGTGTGTGTGTGTGTGTGTGTGTGTGTGTGTGTGTGTGTGTGTGTGTGTGTGTGTGTGTGTGCGTGTGTGCGTGTGTGCATTTGCATGCGTGTGTTTGTGTTCTCCTCTCTGATTGGTTGTCTCTGTAGTCACCATGCAGACGGACCCGTTTCCTGTCCTGACTCCGCCCACCAGGCAGTCACTACCCAGTCAGGCTGGCTTCTTCCTCTACCAATCAACACAAAGTAACTACCTATCAGAACCAGAGCCATTTAGAAAGTTGTGAAATATAATTAGCTCTGATCACAACTCTCTATAGACACGGTTCTGATCAGAACTCTCTATAGACATGGTTCTTATCAGAACTCTCTATAGACATGGTTCTTATCAGAACTCTCTATAGACATGGTTCTGATCAGAACTCTCTATAGACACGGTTCTGATCAGAACTCTCTATAGACACGGTTCTATAGATATGGTTCTGATCAGAACTCTCTATAGACATGGTTCTGATCAGAACTCTCTATAGACATTGTTCTGATCACAACTCTCTATAGACATGGTTCTGATCAGAACTCTCTATAGACACGGTTCTATAGACATGGTTCTGATCAGAACTCTCTATAGACATGGTTCTGATCAGAACTCTCTATAGACATGGTTCTGATCACAACTCTCTATAGACATGGTTCTGATCACAACTCTCTATAGACACAGTTCTGATCAGAACTCTCTATAGACATGGTTCTTACCAGAACTCTCTATAGACACGGTTCTGATCAGAACTCTCTATAGACATGGTTCTGATCAGAACTCTCTATCGACATGGTTCTGATCAGAACTCTCTATCGACATGGTTCTGATCACAACTCTCTATAGACACGGTTCTGATCACAACTTTCTATCGACATGGTTCTGATCACAACTCTCTATAGACACGGTTCTGATCAGAACTCTCTATAGACGTGGTTCTGATCAGAACTCTCTATAGACATGGTTCTTATCAGAACTCTCTATAGACATGGTTCGATAGACATTGTTCTGATCAGAACTCTCTATAAATGTGGTTCTGATCAGAACTCTCTATAAATGTGGTTCTTTCGACATGGATCTATAGACATGGTTCTGATCAAAACTCTCTATAGACATGGTTCTGATCACATCTCTCTATAAACATGGTTCTATAGACATGGTTCTGATCACATCTCTCTATAGACATGGTTCTATAGACATGGTTCTGATCCCAACTCTCTACAGACATGGTTCTGATCACAACTCTCTATAGACATGGTTCTGATCACAACTTTCTATAGACATGGTTCTATAGACATGGTTCTGATAACATCTCTCTATAAACATGGTTCTATAGACATGGTTCTGATCACAACTCTCTATAGACATGGTTCTATAGACATGGCTCTGATCACAACTCTCTATAGATATGGTTCTGATCACAACTCTCTATAGACATGGTTCTGATCACAACTCTCTATAGACATTGTTCTGATCACAACTCTCTATAGACATGGTTCTATAGACATTGTTCTGATCAGAACTCTCTATAGACATGGTTCTATAGACATGGTTCTGATCAAAACTCTCTATAGACATGGTTCTGATCAGAACTCTCTATCGACATGGTTCTGATCAGAACTCTCTATAGACATGGTTCTGATCACAACTCTCTATAGACATGGTTCTGATCACAACTCTCTATAGACATGGTTCTGATCACAACTCTCTATAGACATGGTTCTATAGACATGGTTCTGATCACAACTCTCTATAGACATGGTTCTGATCACATCTCTCTATAGACATGGTTATATAGACATGATTCTGATCACAACTCTCTATAGACATGGCTCTATAGACATGGTTCTGATCACCTCTCGATAAACATGGTTCTATAGACATGGTTCTGATCACAACTCTCTATAGACATGGTTCTATAGACATGGTTCTGATCACAACTCTCGATAGACATGGCTCTATAGACATGGTTCTGATCACAACTCTCTATAGACATGGTTCTGATCACAACTCTCTATAGACACGGTTCTGATCACAACTCTCTATAGACATGGTTCTATAGACATGGTTCTGATCACAACTCTCTATAGACATGGTTCTATAGACATGGTTCTGATCACAACTCTCTATAGACATGGTTCTGATCACAACTCTCTATAGACATGGTTCTATAGACATGGTTCTATAGACATGGTTCTGATCACAACTCTCTATAGACATGGTTCTGATCACAACACTCTATAGACATGGTTCTATAGACATGGTTCTGATCACAACTCTCTATAGACATGGTTCTATAGACATGGTTCTATAGACATGGTTCTGATCACAACTCTCTATAGACATGGTTCTGATCACAACTCTCTATAGACATGGTTCTATAGACATGGTTCTATAGACATGGTTCTGATCACAACACTCTATAGACATGGTTCTGATCACAACTCTCTATAGACATGGTTCTATAGACATGGTTCTATAGACATGGTTCTGATCACAACACTCTATAGACATGGTTCTATAGACATGGTTCTATAGACATGGTTCTGATCACAACTCTCTATAGACATGGTTCTATAGACATGGTTCTGATCACAACTCTCTATAGACATGGTTCTATAGACGTGGTTCTGATCACAACTCTCTATAGACATGGTTCTATAGACATGGTTCTATAGACATGGTTCTGATCACAACACTCTATAGACATGGTTCTATAGACATGGTTATATAGACATGGTTCTGATCACAACTCTCTATAGACATGGTTCTATAGACATGGTTCTGATCACAACTCTCTATAGACATGGTTCTATAGACATGGTTCTGATCACAACTCTCTATAGACATGGTTCTGATCACAACTCTCTATAGACATGGTTCTATAGACATGGTTCTATAGACATGGTTCTGATCACAACTCTCTATAGACATGGTTCTGATCACAACACTCTATAGACATGGTTCTATAGACATGGTTCTGATCACAACTCTCTATAGACATGGTTCTATAGACATGGTTCTATAGACATGGTTCTGATCACAACTCTCTATAGACATGGTTCTGATCACAACTCTCTATAGACATGGTTCTATAGACATGGTTCTATAGACATGGTTCTGATCACAACACTCTATAGACATGGTTCTGATCACAACTCTCTATAGACATGGTTCTATAGACATGGTTCTATAGACATGGTTCTGATCACAACACTCTATAGACATGGTTCTATAGACATGGTTCTATAGACATGGTTCTGATCACAACTCTCTATAGACATGGTTCTATAGACATGGTTCTATAGACATGGTTCTGATCACAACTCTCTCTCTGTCAGCTGTCAACATGGAGACAGTGCAGCAGCATTCCCCGACGGTGGTGATCATCCAATCAGAGGCTGTGGGTCCGATGGGCGACGCCCCCTGTTTGACACAGTGTTCTAACTGTCATCAGCGCGTCACGACGGTCGTCACCAACAGGCCTGGCGTGGCTGCGTGGGCCATGTGTGGCCTGCTGACACTCATGGGGTAACACAGACACACACCTGGCATGGCTGCATGGGCCATGTGTGGCCTGGTTAATGCTCACTACAACATTGATATTGGCCCTCTGATGCCTCCTTCTGAGCAATAACCGTATGTGTGTGTGTGTGTGTGTGTGTGTGTGTGTGTGTGTGTGTGTGTGTGTGTGTGTGTGTGTGTGTGTGTGTGTGTGTGTGTGTGTGTGTGTATGTGTGTGTGTGTGTGTGTGTGTATGTGTGTGTGTGTGTGTACGTGTGTGTACGTGTGTGTGCGTGTGTGTGTGTGTGTGCGTGTACAGGTTCATCTGCGGATGCTGTCTGATCCCGTTCCTGGTCGCAGGGTTCCAGGACGCTCATCACTCCTGCCCGCTCTGCCACGCCCACCTCCACATACACACCAGGTGACATCATCACTACAAGACGTGACATCATCACTACATGACATGATTTGTATTTGTATTTATTATGGATCCCCATTAGTTCCTGCCAAGGCAGCAGCTACTCTTCCTGGGGTTTATTATGGATCCCCATTCGTTCCTGCCAAGGCAGCAGCTACTCTTCCTGGGGTTTATTATGGATCCCCATTCGTTCCTGCCAAGGCAGCAGCTACTCTTCCTGGGGTTTATTATGGATCCCCATTAGTTCCTGCCAAGGCAGCAGATACTCTTCCTGGGATTTATTATGGATCCCCATTAGTTCCTGCCAAGCCAGCAGCTACTCTTCCTGGGGTTTATTATGGATCCCCATTAGTTCCTGCCAAGGTAGCAGCTACTCTTCCTGGGGTTTATTATGGATCCCCATTAGTTCCTGCCAAGCCAGCAGCTACTCTTCCTGGGGTTTATTATGGATCCCCATTAGTTCCTGCCAAATCAGCAGATACTCTTCCTGGGGTTTATTATGGATCCCCATTAGTTCCTGCCAAGCCAGCAGCTACTCTTCCTGAGGTTTATTATGGATCCCCATTAGTTCCTGCCAAGGCAGCAGCTACTCTTCCTGGGGTTTATTATGGATCCCCATTAGTTCCTGCCAAGGCAGCAGCTACTCTTCCTGGGGTTTATTATGGATCCCCATTAGTTCCTGCCAAGTCAGCAGCTACTCTTCCTGGGGTTTATTATGGATCCCCATTAGTTCCTGCCAAGCCAGCAGCTACTCTTCCTGGGGTTTATTATGGATCCCCATTAGTTCCTGCCAAGCCAGCAGCTACTCTTCCTGGGGTTTATTATGGATCCCCATTAGTTCCTGCCAAGCCAGCAGCTACTCTTCCTGGGGTTTATTATGGATCCCCATTAGTTCCTGCCAAGCCAGCAGCTACTCTTCCTGGGGTTTATTATGGATCCCCATTAGTTCCTGCCAAGCCAGCAGCTACTCTTCCTGGGGTTTATTATGGATCCCCATTAGTTCCTGCCAAGTCAGCAGCTACTCTTCCTGGGGTTTAATATGGATCCCCATTAGTTCCTGCCAAGCCAGCAGCTACTCTTCCTGGGGTTTATTATGGATCCCCATTAGTTCCTGCCAAGTCAGCAGCTACTCTTCCTGGGGTCCAGTGAAATTAAATCAGTGATAAAATGTTTAAAATGTGACAATATTATTCCGATTTCAGATTTCAATACACACTAGGTATGTGCCCTCAGGCCCCTTCTCCACTACCACGTACTGTATCTACAACACAAAATCCATGTGTACGTGTGTGTATAGTGCATATGTCACCTTGTGTCTGTATGTCTGTGTCTGTGCCTATGTTTGTGTTGTAGATGTTTGTCACAGTCCATCAGGTGCATTTTTATCTGGTTTTTTATCTGATTCTATTGTGATGTGGAATAGAGTTCCATGTAGTCATGGAACTGTGCCCCTCCCATAGTCTGTTTTGGACTTGGGGGACTGTGAAGAGACCTCTGGTGGCATGTCTTGTGGAGTATGAATGGGTGTCTGACCTGTGTGCTAGTAGTTTAGACAGACACCTTGTGGCACATTCAATATGTTAATACCTCTCACAAATACAAGTAATGATGAAGTCAACCTCCACTTTGATCCAGCCCCCATAATATTAATGTTAGCTCTCTGTGTACGTCCACGGGCCAGCCGTGCTGCCCTGTTCTGAGCCAATTCAAAAGTCCCTCTTTGTGGCACCTGACCACACGACTGAACAGTAGTCCAGGTGTGACAAAGGGCCTGCCTTGCTGATAGTGCTGTTAACATCTTGAAGCTAGGGGGCACTATTTTTACTTTTGGAAAAATAACATTCCCAAAGTAAAACTGAAACTAACTGCAGCTCTTTGTTAAGTGTTTGTTAAGTGTTGCAGTCATTTCAGTCGCTGTAGTAGCTGGCGTGTATAGTGTTGAGTCATCCGCATACATAGACACTCAGGCTTTACTTAAAGCCGGTGGCATGTAGTTAGTAAAGATTGAAAAAAGTAAGGGTCCTAGACAGCTGCCCTGGGGAATGCTTGATTCTACCTGGATTATGTTGGGTTGGCTTCCATTAAAGAACACCCTCTGTGTTCTTTTAGACAGGAAACTCTTTATTCACAATAAAGCAGGGGGTGTAAAGCCACAACGCTTACGTTTTTCCATCAGCAGACTATGATTGATAATGTCAAATGCTGCACTGAAGTCTAATGAAACATCTACCACAATATTTTTTTTTTTCTCTCAGCCAATCATCATTTGTGTAAGTGGTGTGCTTGTTGAAAGTCCTTCCCTATAAGCGTGCTGAAAGACTTCATTTGTTTACTGTTAATTAGCATTGTATCTGGTCAAACACTTTAGAGCAGATTTCTGCAGCAATAGTTTTAAGATGTGATCAATACATGTTGATGATTTAATTCCTGTGCTGTTTGTAACGACCCTGGTAGGTTGACTGATAACCTGAACCAGGTTGTAGGCACTGGTTACAGTCGTAAAGATTAGGTTGATGATTTAATTCCTGTGCTGTTTGTAACGACCCTGGTAGGTTGACTGATAACCTGAACCAGGTTGTAGGCACTGGTTACAGTCGTAAAGATTAGGTTGATGATGTCATTCCTGTGCTGTTTGTAACTACCCTGGTAGGTTGACTGAAAACCTGAACCAGGTTGCAGGCACAGCTTTTTCTTGACTGGGCAGCTTGATGAAAGCCAGTCAATATTTAAATCACCCAGAAAATGTACCTCTCTTTTGATATCACATACATTATCAAGCATTTCACACACGTTATCCAGATACTGACTGTTAACACTTGGTGGTCTATAGCAGCTTCCCACCGGAATGGGCTTTAGGTGAGGCAGATGAACCTGTAGCCATATGACTTCAACAGTATTTAACATGAGATCCTCTCTAATCTTTACAGTAAAGTGGTTCTAAATATAAACAGAAACACCTCCACCTTTGGCATTTCTGTCTTTTCAGTAGATGTGATAACCATGTATTGCTACCACTGTATCATCAAAGGTATTATCTAAGTGAGTTTCAGAGATGGTCAGAATATGAATGTCATCTGTTCCTAGCAAGTTATTGACTTCATGAACCTTGTTTCTTAAGCAACATATGTTAACATGGTCTATTTTCAGCACTTTTCTGGGATGCTTGCTTGTTTTCATTGTTTTCTCATCGCCACAGGATGTGACATCATCACTACATGCCATGACATCCTCACTACAGGACGTGACATCATCACTACATGGCGTGATATCATCACTACAGGATGTGACATCATCACTACAGGACATGACATCCTCACTACAGGACGTGACATCATCACCACAAGAAGAGAAGGACTGGTGACATCAGAAGCCCTAGTCAGAGTGTCCTCTCAGGGCTTTAAACCACTGGACTGGTGTAGACTGGGTTAGGGGATAGAGAGGTTACAGAGGTTAGGGTTCAGAGGAGGGAATGAGAACATGGCTGTTGGGTTGAAGCTGTATTAAATGTCACTGTATTCAATATATTAACTATATCATTTATCATATTGCACACGGTATTAACTACATTATTTATTTATTAAACAGTGTATGAATCATATTGTATGTTATATTTCATATGGTATTAAATAAATTATATTTGATATATTGTGTATTGTAAACTGGGTGGTTCGAGCCCTGAATGCTGATTGGCTGACAGCCATGGGATATCAGACCGGATACCACGGGTATGACAAAACATATATTTTTAGTGCTCTAATTACGTTGGTAACCAGTTTGTAATAGCAAAAGGCACCTGGGGGTTTGTGGTCAATATATCACGGCTAAGGGTTGTATCGAGGCACTCTGCGTTGCGTCGTGTTATATGCCCTTAGCCATGGTATATTGAGCATATACCACACCCCCTCCTATACCACACCCCTCCTATACCACACCCCCTCCTATACCACACCCCCTCCTATACCACACCCCCTCCTATATCACACCCCCTCCTATACCACACTCCCTCCTATACCACACCCGCTTCTATACCACACCCCCGCCTATACCACACCCCCTCCTATACCACACCGCCCCTATACCACACCCCCTCCTATACCACACCCCCTCCTATACCACACCCCCTCCTATACCACAACCCCTCCTATACCACACCCCCTTGTATACCACACCCCCTCGCATACAGGCAGATGAACCCATACCCCACCCCCTCATATACCACACCCCCTCATATACCACACCCCCTCCTATACCACACCCCCTCATATACCACGCCCCCTCCTATACCACACCCCCTCATATAC
>NW_022264836.1:0-22233 GCF_002021735.2 Oncorhynchus kisutch
GGTGGTGGTGTACTGTGTAGTGGC
This sequence comes from Oncorhynchus kisutch, assembly GCF_002021735.2. Classification (NCBI taxonomy): domain Eukaryota; kingdom Metazoa; phylum Chordata; class Actinopteri; order Salmoniformes; family Salmonidae; genus Oncorhynchus; species Oncorhynchus kisutch. The sequence goes on from NW_022264836.1 coordinate 25, forward strand.
TGGGTGGTGTACTGTGTAGTGGTTGGTGGTGGTGTACTGTGTAGTGGCTGGTGGTGGTGTAACTGGTGTAGTGGCTGGTGGTGTACTGTGTAGTGGCTGGTGTTGTACTGTGTAGTGGCTGGTGGTGTAGTGGCTGGTGGTGTACTGTGTAGTGGTTGGTGGTGGTGTACTGTGTAGTGGCTGGTGGTGTACTGTGTAGTGGCTGGTGGTGTACTGTGTAGTGGCTGGTGGTGTACTGTGTAGTGGCGGTGGTGTGTACTGTGTAGTGGTCTGGTGTGGTGTACTGGTGTAGTGGCTGGTGGTGTACTGTGTAGTGGCTGGTGGTGTACTGTGTAGTGGCTGGTGGTGGTGTACTGTGTAGTGGCTGGTGGTGTGTACTGTGTAGTGGCTGGTGGTGTACTGTGTAGTGGCTGGTTTGGTGTACTGTGTAGTGGCTGGTGGTGTACTGTGTAGTGGCTGGTGGTGGTGTACTGTGTAGTGGCTGGTGGTGGTGTACTGTGTAGTGGCTGGTGGTGTACTGTGTAGTGGCTGGTGGTGTACTGTGTAGTGGCTGGTGGTGGTGTACTGTGTGTAGTGGCTGGTGGTGTACTGTGTAGTGGCTGGTGGTGTACTGTGTAGTGGCTGGTGGTGTACTGTGTAGTGGCTGGTGGTGTACTGTGTAGTGGCTGGTGGTGTACTGTGTAGTGGCTGGTGGTGTACTGTGTAGTGGCTGGTGGTGTACTGTGTAGTGGCTGGTGGTGGTGTACTGTGTAGTGGCTGGTGGTGTACTGTGTAGTGGCTGGTGGTGGTGTACTGTGTAGTGGCTGGTGGTGCTGTGTAGTGGCTGGTGGTGTACTGTGTAGTGGCTGGTGGTGGTGTACTGTTGGCTGGTGGTGTACTGTGTAGTGGCTGGTGGTGGTGTACTGTGTAGTGGCTGGTGGTGTACTGTGTAGTGGCTGGTGGTGTACTGTGTAGTGGCTGGTGGTGGTGTACTGTGTAGTGGCTGGTGGTGTACTGTGTAGTGGCTGGTGGTGGTGTACTGTGTAGTGGCTGGTGGTGTACTGTGTAGTGGCTGGTGGTGTACTGTGTAGTGGCTGGTGGTGGTGTACTGGCTGGCTGGTGTACTGTGTAGTGGCTTGTGGTGGTGTACTGTGTAGTGGCTGGTGGTGTACTGTGTAGTGGCTGGTGTGTAGTGGCTGGTGGTGTACTGTGTAGTGGTTGGTGGTGGTGTACTGTAGTGGCTGGTGGTGTACTGTGTAGTGGCTGGTGGTGTACTGTGTAGTGGCTGGTGGTGTACTGTGTAGTGGCTGGTGGTGTGTACTGTGTATGTGGCTGGTGTGTACTGTTAGTGTAGTGGCTGGTGTGTAGTGGCTGGTGGTGTACTGTGTAGTGGCTGGTGGTGGTGTACTGTGTAGTGGCTGGTGGTGGTGTACTGTGTAGTGGCTGGTGGTGGTGTACTGTGTAGTGGCTGGGTGGTGTAGTGGCTGGTGGTGTACTGTGTAGTGGCTGGTGGTGGTGTACTGTGTAGTGGCTGGTGGTGTACTGTGTAGTGGCTGGTGGTGTACTGTGTAGTGGCTGGTGGTGTACTGTGGTAGTGGCTGGTGGTGTACTGTGTAGTGGCTGGTGGTGGTGTACTGTGTAGTGGCTGGTGGTGTACTGTGTAGTGGCTGGTGGTGTACTGTGTAGTGGCTGGTGGTGGTGTACTGTGTAGTGGCTGGTGGTGTACTGTGTAGTGGCTGGTGGTGTAGTGTAGTGGCTGTGGTGTACTGTGTAGTGGCTGGTGGTGTACTGTGTAGTGGCTGGTGTGTGTACTGTGTAGTGGCTGGTGTACTGTGTAGTGGCTGGTGGTGGTGTACTGTGTAGTGGCTGGTGGTGGTGTACTGTGTAGTGGCTGGTGTACTGTGTAGTGGCTGGTGGTGGTGTACTGTGTAGTGGCTGGTGGTACTGTGTAGTGGCTGGTGGTGTACTGTGTAGTGGCTGGTGGTGTAGTGGCTTGGTGGTGGTCTGTGTAGTGGTTGGTGGTGGTGTACTGTGTAGTGGCTGGTGGTGTACTGTGTAGTGGCTGGTGGTGTACTGTGTAGTGGCTGGTGGTGTACTGTGTAGTGGCTGGTGGTGGTGTACTGTGTAGTGGCTGGTGGTGTACTGTGTAGTGGCTGGTGGTGTAGTGGCTGGTGGTGTACTGTGTAGTGGTTGGTGGTGGTGTACTGTGTAGTGGCTGGTGTACTGTGTAGTGGCTGGTGGTGGTGTACTGTGTAGTGGCTGGTGTACTGTGTAGTGGCTGGTGGTGGTGTACTGTGTAGTGGCTGGTGGTGTGTACTGTGTAGTGGCTGGTGGTGTACTGTGTAGTGGCTGGTGGTGGTGTACTGGCTGGCTGGTGGTGTACTGTGTAGTGGCTTGTGTGGTGTACTGTGTAGTGGCTGGTGGTGTACTGTGTAGTGGCTGGTGGTGTAGTGGCTGGTGGTGTACTGTGTAGTGGTTGGTGGTGGTGTACTGTGTAGTGGCTGGTGGTGTGTACTGTGTAGTGGCTGGTGGTGTACTGTGTAGTGGCTGGTGGTGGTAGTGGCTGGTGGTACTGTGTAGTGGTTGGTGGTGGTGTACTGTGTAGTGGCTGGTGGTGTACTGTGTAGTGGCTGGTGGTGGTGTACTGTGTAGTGGCTGGTGGTGTACTGTGTAGTGGCTGGTGGTGTACTGTGTAGTGGCTGGTGGTGTACTGTGTAGTGGCTGGTGGTGTACTGTGTAGTGGCTGGTGGTGGTGTACTGTGTAGTGGCTGGTGTACTGTGTAGTGGCTGGTGGTGGTGTACTGTGTAGTGGCTGTGTGGTGTACTGTGTAGTGGCTGGTGTACTGTGTAGTGGCTGGGTGGTGTACTGTGTAGTGGCTGGTGTACTGTGTAGTGGCTGGTGGTGTACTGTGTAGTGGCTGGTGGTGTAGTGGCTGTGGTGTACTGGTGTAGTGGTTGGTGGTGGTGTACTGTGTAGTGGCTGGTGGTGTACTGTGTAGTGGCTGGTGGTGTACTGTGTAGTGGCTGGTGGTGTACTGTGTAGTGGCTGGTGGTGGTGTACTGTGTAGTGGTGGTGGTGTACTGTGTAGTGGCTGGTGGTGTAAGTGGCTGGTGGTGTACTGTGTAGTGGCTGGTGGTGGTGTACTGTGTAGTGGCTGGTGGTGGTGTACTGTGTAGTGGCTGGTGGTGTACTGTGTAGTGGCTGGTGGTGTAGTGGCTGGTGGTGTACTGTGTAGTGGTTGGTGGTGGTGTACTGTGTAGTGGCTGGTGGTGTACTGTGTAGTGGTCTGGTGGTGTACTGTGTAGTGGCTGGTGGTGTACTGTGTAGTGGCTGGTGGTGGTGTACTGTGTAGTGGCTGGTGGTGTACTGTGTAGTGGCTGGTGGTGTACTGTGTAGTGGCTGGTGGTGGTGTACTGTGTAGTGGCTGGTGGTGTACTGTGTAGTGGCTGGTGGTGTACTGTGTAGTGGCTGGTGGTGTACTGTGTAGTGGCTGGTGGTGTACTGTGTAGTGGCTGGTGGTGGTGTACTGTGTAGTGGCTGGTGGTGTACTGTGTAGTGGCTGGTGTGGTGTACTGTGTAGTGGCTGGTGGTGGTGTACTGTGTAGTGGCTGGTGTACTGTGTAGTGGCTGGTGGTGGTGTACTGTGTAGTGGCTGGTGTGTACTGTGTAGTGGCTGGTGGTGGTGTACTGTGTAGTGGCTGGTGGTGTAGTGTACTGGTGGTGGTGTACTGTGTAGTGGCTGGTGGTGGTGTACTGTGTAGTGGCTGGTGTGTACTGTGTAGTGGCTGGTGGTGTACTGTGTAGTGGCTGGTGGTGGTGTACTGTGTAGTGGCTGGTGGTGTACTGTGTAGTGGCTGGTGGTGTACTGTGTAGTGGCTGGTGGTGTAGTGGCTGGTGGTGTACTGTGTAGTGGTTGGTGGTGGTGTACTGTGTAGTGGCTGGTGGTGGTGTACTGTGTAGTGGCTGGTGGTGTACTGTGTAGTGGCTGGTGGTGTACTGTGTAGTGGCTGGTGTGTAGTGGCTGGTGGTGTACTGTGTAGTGGCTGGTGGTGTGTACTGTGTAGTGGCTGGTGGTGTACTGTGTAGTGGCTGGTGGTGTACTGTGTAGTGGCTGGTGGTGTACTGTGTAGTGGCTGGTGGTGGTGTACTGTGTAGTGGCTGGTGGTGTGTACTGTGTAGTGGCTGGTGGTGTACTGTGTAGTGGCTGGTGGTGTACTGTGTAGTGGCTGGTGGTGGTGTACTGTGTAGTGGCTGGTGGTGTACTGTGTAGTGGCTGGTGGTGTACTGTGTAGTGGCTGGTGGTGTACTGTGTAGTGGCTGGTGGTGTACTGTGTAGTGGCTGGTGGTGTACTGTGTAGTGGCTGGTGGTGGTGTACTGTGTAGTGGCTGGTGGTGTACTGTGTAGTGGCTGGTGGTGTACTGTGTAGTGGCTGGTGGTGTACTGTGTAGTGGCTGGTGGTGTACTGTGTAGTGGCTGTGGTGGTGTACTGTAGTGGCTGGTGGTGTACTGTGTAGTGGCTGGTGGTGTACTGTGTAGTGGCTGGTGGTGGTACTGTGTAGTGGCTGGTGGTGTACTGTGTAGTGGCTGGTGGTGTGTACTGTGTAGTGGCTGGTGGTGTACTGTGTAGTGGCTGGTGGTGTAGTGGCTGGTGGTGGTACTGTGTAGTGGCTGGTGGTGGTGTACTGTGTAGTGTTGGTGGTGGTGTACTGTGTAGTGGCTGGTGGTGTACTGTGTAGTGGCTGGTGGTGTACTGTGTAGTGGCTGGTGGTGTACTGTGTAGTGGCTGGTGGTGTACTGTGTAGTGTTGGTGGTGGTGTACTGTGTAGTGGCTGGTGGTGTACTGTGTAGTGGCTGGTGGTGTACTGTGTAGTGGCTGGTGGTGTACTGTGTAGTGGCTGGTGGTGGTGTACTGTGTAGTGGCTGGTGGTGGTGTACTGTGTAGTGGCTGGTGGTGTACTGTGTAGTGGCTGGTGGTGTACTGTGTAGTGGCTGGTGGTGGTGTACTGTGTAGTGGCTGGTGGTGTACTGTGTAGTGGCTGGTGGTGTACTGTGTAGTGGCTGGTGGTGTACTGTGTAGTGGCTGGTGGTGTACTGTGTAGTGGCTGGTGGTGTACTGTGTAGTGGCTGGTGGTGTACTGTGTAGTGGCTGGTGGTGGTGTACTGTGTAGTGGTTGGTGGTGTACTGTGTAGTGGCTGGTGGTGTGTACTGTGTAGTGGCTGGTGGTGTACTGTGTAGTGGCTGGTGGTGTACTGTGTAGTGGTGGTGGTGGTGTACTGGTGGCTGGTGTGTACTGTGTAGTGGCTGTGGTGGTGTACTGTGTAGTGGCTGGTGGTGTACTGTGTAGTGGCTGGTGTGTGTACTGTGTAGTGGCTGGTGTGTACTGTGTAGTGGCTGGTGGTGTACTGTGTAGTGGCTGGTGGTGTACTGTGTAGTGGCTGGTGGTGTACTGTGTAGTGGTTGGTGGTGGTGTACTGTGTAGTGGCTGGTGGTGTACTGTGTAGTGGCTGGTGGTGTACTGTGTAGTGGCTGGTGGTGTACTGTGTAGTGGCTGGTGGTGTACTGTGTAGTGGCTGGTGGTGGTGTACTGTGTAGTGGCTGGTGGTGTGTACTGTGTAGTGGGGTGGTGGTGTGGTGGCTGGTGGTGTACTGTGTAGTGGCTGGTGGTGGTGTACTGTGTAGTGGCTGGTGTGGTGTACTGTGTAGTGGCTGGTGGTGTACTGTGTAGTGGCTGGTGGTGTAGTGGCTGGTGGTGTACTGTGTAGTGGTTGGTGGTGGTGTACTGTGTAGTGGCTGGTGGTGTACTGTGTAGTGGCTGGTGGTGTACTGTGTAGTGGCTGGTGGTGTACTGTGTAGTGGCTGGTGGTGGTACTGTGTAGTGGCTGGTGGTGTACTGTGTAGTGGCTGGTGGTGTACTGTGTAGTGGCTGGTGGTGTACTGTGTAGTGGCTGGTGGTGGTGTACTGTGTAGTGGCTGGTGGTGTACTGTGTAGTGGCTGGTGGTGTACTGTGTAGTGGCTGGTGGTGTACTGTGTAGTGGCTGGTGGTGTACTGTGTAGTGGCTGGTGGTGGTGTACTGTGTAGTGGCTGGTGTACTGTGTAGTGGCTGGTGGTGGTGTACTGTGTAGTGGCTGGTGGTGTGTACTGTGTAGTGGCTGGTGTACTGTGTAGTGGCTGGTGGTGTACTGTGTAGTGGCTGGTGTACTGTGTAGTGGCTGGTGGTGGTGTACTGTGTAGTGGCTGGTGGTGTACTGTGTAGTGGCTGGTGGTGTACTGTGTAGTGGCTGGTGGTGTACTGTGTAGTGGCTGGTGGTGTACTGTGTAGTGGCTGGTGGTGGTGTACTGTGTAGTGGCTGGTGTGTACTGTGTAGTGGCTGGTGGTGGTGTACTGTGTAGTGGCTGGTGGTGTACTGTGCTGGTGGTGTACTGTGTAGTGGCTGGTGGTGGTGTACTGTGTAGTGGCTGGTGTACTGTGTAGTGGCTGGTGGTGTACTGTGTAGTGGCTGGTGGTGTACTGTGTAGTGGCTGGTGGTGTGTACTGTGTAGTGGCTGGTGGTGGTGTACTGTGTAGTGGCTGGTGGTGTACTGTGCTGGCTGGTGGTGTACTGTGTAGTGGCTGGTGGTGTACTGTGTAGTGGCTGGTGGTGTGTACTGTGTAGTGGCTGGTGGTGTACTGTGGTGGCTGGTGGTGTACTGTGTAGTGGCTGGTGGTGTACTGTGTAGTGGCTGGTGGTGGTGTACTGTGTAGTGGCTGGTGGTGTACTGTGTAGTGGCTGGTGGTGTACTGTGTAGTGGCTGGTGGTGTACTGTGTAGTGGCTGGTGGTGTACTGTGTAGTGGCTGGTGGTGGTGTACTGGTTGGCTGGTGGTGTACTGTGTAGTGGCTGGTGGTGGTGTACTGTGTAGTGGCTGGTGGTGTACTGTGTAGTGGCTGGTGGTGTACTGTGTAGTGGCTGGTGGTGGTGTACTGTGTAGTGGCTGGTGGTGTACTGTGTAGTGGCTGGTGGTGTACTGTGTAGTGGCTGGTGGTGTACTGTGTAGTGGCTGGTGGTGTACTGTGTAGTGGCTGGTGTGGTGTACTGTGTAGTGGCTGGTGGTGTACTGTGTAGTGGCTGGTGGTGTACTGTGTAGTGGCTGGTGGTGTACTGTGTAGTGGCTGGTGGTGTACTGTGTAGTGGCTGGTGGTGTACTGTGTAGTGGCTGGTGGTGGTGTACTGTGTAGTGGCTGGTGGTGTACTGTGTAGTGGCTGGTGGTGTACTGTGTAGTGGCTGGTGGTGTACTGTGTAGTGGCTGGTGGTGGTGTACTGTGTAGTGGCTGGTGGTGGTGTACTGTGTAGTGGCTGGTGGTGTACTGTGTAGTGGCTGGTGGTACTGTGTAGTGGCTGGTGGTGTACTGTGTAGTGGCTGGTGGTGGTGTACTGTGTAGTGGCTGGTGGTGTACTGTGTAGTGGCTGGTGGTGTACTGTGTAGTGGCTGGTGGTGTACTGTGTAGTGGCTGGTGGTGTACTGTGTAGTGGCTGGTGGTGTACTGTGTAGTGGCTGGTGGTGTACTGTGTAGTGGCTGGTGGTGTACTGTGTAGTGGCTGGTGGTGTACTGTGTGCTGGTGGTGTACTGTGTAGTGGCTGGTGGTGTACTGTGTAGTGGCTGGTGGTGTACTGTGTAGTGGCTGGTGGTGTACTGTGTAGTGGCTGGTGGTGTACTGTGTAGTGGCTGGTGGTGGTGTACTGTGTAGTGGCTGGTGGTGTACTGTGTAGTGGCTGGTGGTGTAGTGGTAGTGGTGGTGTACTGTGTAGTGGCTGGTGGTGGTGTACTGTGTAGTGGCTGGTGGTGTACTGTGTAGTGGCTGGTGGTGTACTGTGTAGTGGCTGGTGTACTGTGTAGTGGCTGGTGGTGTACTGTGTAGTGGCTGGTGGTGGTGTACTGTGTAGTGGCTGGTGGTGTACTGTGTAGTGGCTGGTGGTGTACTGTGTAGTGGCTGGTGGTGTACTGTGTAGTGGCTGGTGGTGTGTACTGTGTAGTGGCTGGTGGTGTACTGTGTAGTGGCTGGTGGTGTAGTGGCTGGTGGTGTACTGTGTAGTGGCTGGTGGTGGTGTACTGTGTAGTGGCTGGTGTGTGTACTGTGTAGTGGCTGGTGGTGTACTGTGTAGTGGCTGGTGGTGTAGTGGCTGGTGGTGTACTGTGTAGTGGTTGGTGGTGGTGTACTGTGTAGTGGCTGGTGGTGTACTGTGTAGTGGCTGGTGGTGTACTGTGTAGTGGCTGGTGGTGTACTGTGTAGTGGCTGGTGGTGTACTGTGTAGTGGCTGGTGGTGTGTACTGTGTAGTGGCTGGTGGTGGTGTACTGTGTAGTGGCTGGTGGTGTACTGTGTAGTGGCTGGTGGTGTACTGTGTAGTGGGTGGTGTACTGTGTAGTGGCTGGTGGTGTACTGTGTAGTGGCTGGTGGTGTACTGTGTAGTGGCTGGTGGTGTACTGTGTAGTGGCTGGTGGTGGTGTACTGTGTAGTGGCTGGTGGTGTACTGTGTAGTGGCTGGTGGTGGTGTACTGTGTAGTGGCTGGTGGTGTACTGTGTAGTGGCTGGTGGTGTACTGTGTAGTGGCTGGTGGTGTACTGTGTAGTGGCTGGTGGTGGTGTACTGTGTAGTGGCTGGTGGTGTACTGTGTAGTGGCTGGTGGTGTACTGTGTAGTGGCTGGTGGTGTACTGTGTAGTGGCTGGTGGTGTACTGTGTAGTGGCTGGTGGTGTACTGTGTAGTGGCTGGTGGTGTACTGTGTAGTGGCTGGTGGTGGTGTACTGTGTAGTGGCTGGTGGTGTACTGTGTAGTGGCTGGTGGTGGTGTACTGTGTAGTGGCTGGTGGTGTACTGTGTAGTGGCTGGTGGTGTACTGTGTAGTGGCTGGTGGTGGTGTACTGGCTGGCTGGTGGTGTACTGTGTAGTGGCTGGGGTGTGTACTGTGTAGTGGCTGGTGGTGTACTGTGTAGTGGCTGGTGGTGTACTGTGTAGTGGCTGGTGGTGGTGTACTGTGTAGTGGCTGGTGGTGTACTGTGTAGTGGCTGGTGGTGGTGTACTGTGTAGTGGCTGGTGGTGTACTGTGTAGTGGCTGGTGGTGTACTGTGTAGTGGCTGGTGGTGGTGTACTGGCTGGCTGGTGGTGTACTGTGTAGTGGCTTGTGGTGGTGTACTGTGTAGTGGCTGGTGGTGTACTGTGTAGTGGCTGGTGGTGTAGTGGCTGGTGGTGTACTGTGTAGTGTTGGTGGTGGTGTACTGTGTAGTGGCTGGTGGTGTACTGTGTAGTGGCTGGTGGTGTACTGTGTAGTGGCTGGTGGTGTACTGTGTAGTGGCTGGTGGTGGTGTACTGTGTAGTGGCTGGTGTACTGTGTAGTGGCTGGTGGTGGTGTACTGTGTAGTGGCTGGTGTGTAGTGGCTGGTGGTGTACTGTGTAGTGGCTGGTGGTGGTGTACTGTGTAGTGGCTGGTGGTGGTGTACTGTGTAGTGGCTGGTGGTGGTGTACTGTGTAGTGGCTGGTGGTGTAGTGGCTGGTGGTGTACTGTGTAGTGGTTGGTGGTGTGTACTGTGTAGTGGCTGGTGGTGTACTGTGTAGTGGCTGGTGGTGTACTGTGTAGTGGCTGGTGTACTGTGTAGTGGCTGGTGGTGGTGTACTGTGTAGTGGCTGGTGGTGTAGTGGCTGGTGGTGTAGTGGCTGGTGGTGGTGTACTGTGTAGTGGCTGGTGGTGGTGTACTGTGTAGTGGCTGGTGGTGTACTGGCTGCTGGTGGTGTACTGTGTAGTGGCTGGTGGTGTACTGTGTAGTGGCTGGTGGTGTACTGTGTAGTGGCTGGTGGTGGTGTACTGTGTAGTGGCTGGTGGTGTACTGTGTAGTGGCTGGTGGTGTAGTGGCTGGTGGTGTACTGTGTAGTGGTTGGTGGTGGTGTACTGTGTAGTGGTTGGTGGTGGTGTACTGTGTAGTGGCTGGTGGTGTACTGTGTAGTGGCTGGTGGTGTACTGTGTAGTGGCTGGTGGTGTAGTGGCTGGTGGTGTACTGTGTAGTGGCTGGTGGTGGTGTACTGTGTAGTGGCTGGTGGTGTACTGTGTAGTGGCTGGTGGTGTACTGTGTAGTGGCTGGTGGTGTACTGTGTAGTGGCTGGTGGTGGTGTACTGTGTAGTGGCTGGTGGTGGTGTACTGTGTAGTGGCTGGTGGTGTACTGTGTAGTGGCTGGTGGTGTACTGTGTAGTGGTTGGTGGTGGTGTACTGTGTAGTGGCTGGTGGTGTACTGTGTAGTGGCTGGTGGTGTACTGTGTAGTGGCTGGTGGTGTACTGTGTAGTGGCTGGTGGTGGTGTACTGTGTAGTGGCTGGTGGTGTAGTGGCTGGTGGTGTAGTGGCTGGTGGTGGTGTACTGTGTAGTGGCTGGTGGTGGTGTACTGTGTAGTGGCTGGTGGTGTACTGTGTTGGCTGGTGGTGTACTGTGTAGTGGCTGGTGGTGTACTGTGTAGTGGCTGGTGGTGTACTGTGTAGTGGCTGGTGGTGGTGTACTGTGTAGTGGCTGGTGGTGTACTGTGTAGTGGCTGGTGGTGTACTGTGTAGTGGCTGGTGGTGGTGTACTGTGTAGTGGCTGGTGGTGGTGTACTGTGTAGTGGCTGGTGGTGTACTGTGTAGTGGCTGGTGGTGTACTGTGTAGTGGCTGGTGGTGTACTGTGTAGTGGCTGGTGGTGGTGTACTGTGTAGTGGCTGGTGGTACTGTGTAGTGGCTGGTGGTGGTGTACTGTGTAGTGGCTGGTGGTGGTGTACTGTGTAGTGGCTGGTGTACTGTGTAGTGGCTGGTGGTGGTGTACTGTGTAGTGGCTGGTGGTGGTGTACTGTGTAGTGGCTGGTGGTGTAGTGGCTGTGGTGGTGTACTGTGTAGTGGCTGGTGGTGGTGTACTGTGTAGTGGCTGGTGGTGTACTGTGCTGGCTGGTGGTGTACTGTGTAGTGGCTGGTGGTGTACTGTGTAGTGGCTGGTGGTGTACTGTGTAGTGGCTGGTGGTGTGTACTGTGTAGTGGCTGGTGGTGTACTGTGTAGTGGCTGGTGGTGTAGTGGCTGGTGGTGTACTGTGTAGTGGTTGGTGGTGGTGTACTGTGTAGTGGCTTGGTGGTGGTGTACTGTGTAGTGGCTGGTGGTGTACTGTGTAGTGGCTGGTGGTGTACTGTGTAGTGGCTGGTGGTGTAGTGGCTGGTGGTGTACTGTGTAGTGGTTGGTGGTGGTGTACTGTGTAGTGGCTGGTGGTGTACTGTGTAGTGGCTGGTGGTGTACTGTGTAGTGGCTGGTGGTGTACTGTGTAGTGGCTGGTGGTGGTGTACTGTGTAGTGGCTTGTGGTGGTGTACTGTGTAGTGGTTGGTGGTGGTGTACTGTGTAGTGGCTGGTGGTGTACTGTGTAGTGGCTGGTGGTGTACTGTGTAGTGGCTGGTGGTGTAGTGGCTGGTGGTGTACTGTGTAGTGGCTGGTGGTGGTGTACTGTGTAGTGGCTGGTGGTGTACTGTGTAGTGGCTGGTGGTGTACTGTGTAGTGGCTGGTGGTGTACTGTGTAGTGGCTGGTGGTGGTGTACTGTGTAGTGGCTGGTGGTGTGTACTGTGTAGTGGCTGGTGGTGTACTGTGTAGTGGCTGGTGGTGTACTGTGTAGTGGTTGGTGGTGGTGTACTGTGTAGTGGCTGGTGGTGTACTGTGTAGTGGCTGGTGGTGTACTGTGTAGTGGCTGGTGGTGTACTGTGTAGTGGCTGGTGGTGTACTGTGTAGTGGCTGGTGGTGTACTGTGTAGTGGCTGGTGGTGTACTGTGTAGTGGCTGGTGGTGGTGTACTGTGTAGTGGCTGGTGGTGTACTGTGTAGTGGCTGGTGGTGGTGTACTGTGTAGTGGCTGGTGGTGTACTGTGTAGTGGCTGGTGGTGTACTGTGTAGTGGCTGGTGGTGGTGTACTGGCTGGCTGGTGGTGTACTGTGTAGTGGCTGGTGGTGGTGTACTGTGTAGTGGCTGGTGGTGTACTGTGTAGTGGCTGGTGGTGTACTGTGTAGTGGCTGGTGGTGGTGTACTGTGTAGTGGCTGGTGGTGTACTGTGTAGTGGCTGGTGGTGGTGTACTGTGTAGTGGCTGGTGGTGTACTGTGTAGTGGCTGGTGGTGTACTGTGTAGTGGCTGGTGGTGGTGTACTGGCTGGCTGGTGGTGTACTGTGTAGTGGCTTGTGGTGGTGTACTGTGTAGTGGCTGGTGGTGTACTGTGTAGTGGCTGGTGGTGTAGTGGCTGGTGGTGTACTGTGTAGTGGTTGGTGGTGGTGTACTGTGTAGTGGCTGGTGGTGTACTGTGTAGTGGCTGGTGGTGTACTGTGTAGTGGCTGGTGGTGTACTGTGTAGTGGCTGGTGGTGGTGTACTGTGTAGTGGCTGGTGTACTGTGTAGTGGCTGGTGGTGGTGTACTGTGTAGTGGCTGGTGGTGTAGTGGCTGGTGGTGTACTGTGTAGTGGTTGGTGGTGGTGTACTGTGTAGTGGCTGGTGGTGGTGTACTGTGTAGTGGCTGGTGGTGGTGTACTGTGTAGTGGCTGGTGGTGTAGTGGCTGGTGGTGTACTGTGTAGTGGTTGGTGGTGGTGTACTGTGTAGTGGCTGGTGGTGGTGTACTGTGTAGTGGCTGGTGGTGGTGTACTGTGTAGTGGCTGGTGTACTGTGTAGTGGCTGGTGGTGGTGTACTGTGTAGTGGCTGGTGGTGTAGTGGCTGGTGGTGTAGTGGCTGGTGGTGGTGTACTGTGTAGTGGCTGGTGGTGGTGTACTGTGTAGTGGCTGGTGGTGTACTGGGTGGCTGGTGGTGTACTGTGTAGTGGCTGGTGGTGTACTGTGTAGTGGCTGGTGGTGTACTGTGTAGTGGCTGGTGGTGTGTACTGTGTAGTGGCTGGTGGTGTACTGTGTAGTGGCTGGTGGTGTAGTGGCTGGTGGTGTACTGTGTAGTGGCTGGTGGTGTACTGTGTAGTGGCTGGTGGTGGTGTACTGTGTAGTGGCTGGTGGTGTACTGTGTAGTGGCTGGTGGTGTACTGTGTAGTGGCTGGTGTGTAGTGGCTGGTGGTGTACTGTGTAGTGGTTGGTGGTGGTGTACTGTGTAGTGGCTGGTGGTGTACTGTGTAGTGGCTGGTGGTGTACTGTGTAGTGGCTGGTGGTGTACTGTGTAGTGGCTGGTGGTGGTGTACTGTGTAGTGGCTGGTGGTGGTGTACTGTGTAGTGGCTGGTGGTGTACTGTGTAGTGGCTGGTGGTGTACTGTGTAGTGGTTGGTGGTGGTGTACTGTGTAGTGGCTGGTGGTGTACTGTGTAGTGGCTGGTGGTGTACTGTGTAGTGGCTGGTGGTGTACTGTGTAGTGGCTGGTGGTGGTGTACTGTGTAGTGGCTGGTGGTGTAGTGGCTGGTGGTGTAGTGGCTGGTGGTGGTGTACTGTGTAGTGGCTGGTGGTGGTGTACTGTGTAGTGGCTGGTGGTGTACTGTGCTGGCTGGTGGTGTACTGTGTAGTGGCTGGTGGTGTACTGTGTAGTGGCTGGTGGTGTACTGTGTAGTGGCTGGTGGTGTACTGTGTAGTGGCTGGTGGTGTGTACTGTGTAGTGGCTGGTGGTGTACTGTGTAGTGGCTGGTGGTGGTGTACTGTGTAGTGGCTGGTGGTGGTGTACTGTGTAGTGGCTGGTGGTGTACTGTGTAGTGGCTGGTGGTGTACTGTGTAGTGGCTGGTGGTGTACTGTGTAGTGGCTGGTGGTGTAGTGGCTGGTGGTGTACTGTGTAGTGGTTGGTGGTGGTGTACTGTGTAGTGGCTGGTGGTGTACTGTGTAGTGGCTGGTGGTGTACTGTGTAGTGGCTGGTGGTGTACTGTGTAGTGGCTGGTGGTGGTGTACTGTGTAGTGGCTGGTGGTGGTGTACTGTGTAGTGGCTGGTGGTGTACTGTGTAGTGGCTGGTGGTGTACTGTGTAGTGGTTGGTGGTGGTGTACTGTGTAGTGGCTGGTGGTGTACTGTGTAGTGGCTGGTGGTGTACTGTGTAGTGGCTGGTGGTGTACTGTGTAGTGGCTGGTGGTGTACTGTGTAGTGGCTGGTGGTGGTGTACTGTGTAGTGGCTGGTGGTGTACTGTGTAGTGGCTGGTGGTGTACTGTGTAGTGGCTGGTGGTGGTGTACTGTGTAGTGGCTGGTGGTGTACTGTGTAGTGGCTGGTGGTGTACTGTGTAGTGGCTGGTGGTGTACTGTGTAGTGGCTGGTGGTGGTGTACTGTGTAGTGGCTGGTGGTGGTGTACTGTGTAGTGGCTGGTGGTGTACTGTGTAGTGGCTGGTGGTGTACTGTGTAGTGGTTGGTGGTGGTGTACTGTGTAGTGGTTGGTGGTGGTGTACTGTGTAGTGGCTGGTGGTGTACTGTGTAGTGGCTGGTGGTGTACTGTGTAGTGGCTGGTGGTGTACTGTGTAGTGGCTGGTGGTGGTGTACTGTGTAGTGGCTGGTGGTGGTGTACTGTGTAGTGGCTGGTGGTGTACTGTGTAGTGGCTGGTGGTGTACTGTGTAGTGGTTGGTGGTGGTGTACTGTGTAGTGGCTGGTGGTGTACTGTGTAGTGGCTGGTGGTGTACTGTGTAGTGGCTGGTGGTGTACTGTGTAGTGGCTGGTGGTGTACTGTGTAGTGGCTGGTGGTGGTGTACTGTGTAGTGGCTGGTGGTGTACTGTGTAGTGGCTGGTGGTGTACTGTGTAGTGGCTGGTGGTGGTGTACTGTGTAGTGGCTGGTGGTGTACTGTGTAGTGGCTGGTGGTGGTGTACTGTGTAGTGGCTGGTGGTGTACTGTGTAGTGGCTGGTGGTGTACTGTGTAGTGGCTGGTGGTGGTGTACTGGCTGGCTGGTGGTGTACTGTGTAGTGGCTGGTGGTGGTGTACTGTGTAGTGGCTGGTGGTGTACTGTGTAGTGGCTGGTGGTGTACTGTGTAGTGGCTGGTGGTGGTGTACTGTGTAGTGGCTGGTGGTGTACTGTGTAGTGGCTGGTGGTGGTGTACTGTGTAGTGGCTGGTGGTGTACTGTGTAGTGGCTGGTGGTGTACTGTGTAGTGGCTGGTGGTGGTGTACTGGCTGGCTGGTGGTGTACTGTGTAGTGGCTTGTGGTGGTGTACTGTGTAGTGGCTGGTGGTGTACTGTGTAGTGGCTGGTGGTGTAGTGGCTGGTGGTGTACTGTGTAGTGGTGTGGTGGTGTACTGTGTAGTGGCTGGTGGTGTACTGTGTAGTGGCTGGTGGTGTACTGTGTAGTGGCTGGTGGTGTACTGTGTAGTGGCTGGTGGTGTGTACTGTGTAGTGGCTGGTGGTGTACTGTGTAGTGGCTGGTGGTGTAGTGGCTGGTGGTGTACTGTGTAGTGGTTGGTGGTGGTGTACTGTGTAGTGGCTGGTGGTGGTGTACTGTGTAGTGGCTGGTGGTGGTGTACTGTGTAGTGGCTGGTGGTGTAGTGGCTGGTGGTGTACTGTGTAGTGGTTGGTGGTGGTGTACTGTGTAGTGGCTGGTGGTGTACTGTGTAGTGGCTGGTGGTGTACTGTGTAGTGGCTGGTGGTGTACTGTGTAGTGGCTGGTGGTGTACTGTGTAGTGGCTGGTGGTGGTGTACTGTGTAGTGGCTGGTGGTGTACTGTGTAGTGGCTGGTGGTGTACTGTGTAGTGGCTGGTGGTGGTGTACTGTGTAGTGGCTGGTGGTGTACTGTGTAGTGGCTGGTGGTGTACTGTGTAGTGGCTGGTGGTGTACTGTGTAGTGGCTGGTGGTGTACTGTGTAGTGGCTGGTGGTGGTGTACTGTGTAGTGGCTGGTGTACTGTGTAGTGGCTGGTGGTGGTGTACTGTGTAGTGGTGGTGGTGGTGTACTGTGTAGTGGCTGGTGTACTGTGTAGTGGCTGGTGGTGGTGTACTGTGTAGTGGCTGGTGTACTGTGTAGTGGCTGGTGGTGTACTGTGTAGTGGCTGGTGGTGTAGTGTGGCTGGTGGTGTACTGTGTAGTGGCTTGGTGGTGGTGTACTGTGTAGTGGCTGGTGGTGTACTGTGTAGTGGCTGGTGGTGTACTGTGTAGTGGCTGGTGGTGTACTGTGTAGTGGCTGGTGGTGGTGTACTGTGTAGTGGCTGGTGGTGTACTGTGTAGTGGCTGGTGGTGTAGTGGTTGGTGGTGTACTGTGTAGTGGTTGGTGGTGGTGTACTGTGTAGTGGCTGGTGTGGTGTACTGTGTAGTGGCTGGTGGTGTACTGTGTAGTGGCTGGTGGTGGGTGTAGTGGCTGGTGGTGTACTGTGTAGTGGTTGGTGGTGGTGTACTGTGTAGTGGCTGGTGGTGTACTGTGTAGTGGCTGGTGGTGTACTGTGTAGTGGCTGGTGGTGTACTGTGTAGTGGCTGGTGGTGGTGTACTGTGTAGTGGCTGGTGGTGTACTGTGTAGTGGCTGGTGGTGTACTGTGTAGTGGCTGGTGGTGGTGTACTGTGTAGTGGCTGGTGGTGTACTGTGTAGTGGCTGGTGGTGTACTGTGTAGTGGCTGGTGGTGTACTGTGTAGTGGCTGGTGGTGTACTGTGTAGTGGCTGGTGGTGGTGTACTGTGTAGTGGCTGGTGTACTGTGTAGTGGCTGGTGGTGGTGTACTGTGTAGTGGCTGGTGGTGGTGTACTGTGTAGTGGCTGGTGTACTGTGTAGTGGCTGGTGTGTGTACTGTGTAGTGGCTGGTGTACTGTGTAGTGGCTGGTGGTGGTGTACTGTGTAGTGGCTGGTGGTGTAGTGGCTGGTGGTGGTGTACTGTGTAGTGGCTGGTGGTGATGTACTGTGTAGTGGCTGGTGGTGTACTGTGTTGGCTGGTGGTGTACTGTGTAGTGGCTGGTGGTGTACTGTGTAGTGGCTGTGGTGGTGTACTGTGTAGTGGCTGGTGGTGTGTGGCTGGTGGTGTACTGTGTAGTGGGGTTGGGTGGTGGTGTACTGTGTAGTGGCTGGTGGTGGTGTACTGTGTAGTGGCTGGTGGTGTGTACTGTGTAGTGGCTGGTGGTGTACTGTGTAGTGGCTGGTGGTGTAGTGGCTGGTGGTGTACTGTGTAGTGGTTGGTGGTGGTGTACTGTGTAGTGGCTGGTGGTGTACTGTGTAGTGGCTGGTGGTGTACTGTGTAGTGGCTGGTGGTGTACTGTGTAGTGGCTGGTGGTGGTGTACTGTGTAGTGGCTGTGGTGGTGTACTGTGTAGTGGCTGGTGGTGTACTGTGTAGTGGCTGGTGGTGTACTGTGTAGTGGCTGGTGGTGGTGTACTGTGTAGTGGCTGGTGGTGTACTGTGTAGTGGCTGGTGGTGTACTGTGTAGTGGCTGGTGGTGTACTGTGTAGTGGCTGGTGGTGTACTGTGTAGTGGCTGGTGGTGTACTGTGTAGTGGCTGGTGGTGGTGTACTGTGTAGTGGCTGGTGGTGTACTGTGTAGTGGCTGGTGGTGGTGTACTGTGTAGTGGCTGGTGGTGTACTGTGTAGTGGCTGGTGGTGTACTGTGTAGTGGCTGGTGGTGGTGTACTGGTGGCTGGTGGTGTACTGTGTAGTGGCTGGTGGTGGTGTACTGTGTAGTGGCTGGTGTACTGTGTAGTGGCTGGTGGTGGTGTACTGTGTAGTGGCTGGTGTACTGTGTAGTGGCTGGTGGTGTACTGTGTAGTGGCTGGTGGTGTAGTGGCTGGTGGTGTACTGTGTAGTGGCTGGTGGTGGTGTACTGTGTAGTGGCTGGTGGTGTACTGTGTAGTGGCTGGTGGTGTACTGTGTAGTGGCTGGTGGTGTACTGTGTAGTGGGTGGTGGTGTAGTGGCTGGTGGTGTACTGTGTAGTGGCTGGTGGTGTACTGTGTAGTGGCTGGTGGTGTACTGTGTAGTGGCTGGTGGTGGTGTACTGTGTAGTGGTTGGTGTACTGTGTAGTGGCTGGTGGTGGTGTACTGTGTAGTGGCTGGTGGTGTGTACTGTGTAGTGGCTGGTGTACTGTGTAGTGGCTGGTGGTGGTGTACTGTGTAGTGGCTGGTGTGTGTACTGTGTAGTGGCTGGTGGTGTAGTGGCTGGTGGTGGTGTACTGTGTAGTGGCTGGTGGTGGTGTACTGTGTAGTGGCTGGTGGTGTACTGTGTTGGCTGGTGGTGTACTGTGTAGTGGCTGGTGGTGTACTGTGTAGTGGCTGGTGGTGTACTGTGTAGTGGCTGGTGGTTGTGTACTGTGTAGTGGCTGGTGGTGTACTGTGTAGTGGCTGGTGGTGTAGTGGCTGGTGGTGTACTGTGTAGTGGGGTGGTGGTGTACTGTGTAGTGGTTGGTGGTGGTGTACTGTGTAGTGCTGGTGGTGTACTGTGTAGTGGCTGGTGGTGTACTGTGTAGTGGCTGGTGGTGTAGTGGCTGGTGGTGTACTGTGTAGTGGCTGGTGGTGGTGTACTGTGTAGTGGCTGGTGGTGTACTGTGTAGTGGCTGGTGGTGTACTGTGTAGTGGCTGGTGGTGTACTGTGTAGTGGCTGGTGGTGGTGTACTGTGTAGTGGTTGGTGGTGGTGTACTGTGTAGTGGCTGGTGGTGGTGTACTGTGTAGTGGCTGGTGGTGTACTGTGTAGTGGCTGGTGGTGTACTGTGTAGTGGCTGGTGGTGTTGGCTGGTGGTGTACTGTGTAGTGGTTGGTGGTGGTGTACTGTGTAGTGGCTGGTGGTGTACTGTGTAGTGGCTGGTGGTGTACTGTGTAGTGGCTGGTGGTGTACTGTGTAGTGGCTGGTGTGGTGTACTGTGTAGTGGCTGGTGGTGGTGTACTGTGTAGTGGCTGGTGGTGTACTGTGTAGTGGCTGGTGGTGTACTGTGTAGTGGTTGGTGGTGGTGTACTGTGTAGTGGCTGGTGGTGTACTGTGTAGTGGCTGGTGGTGTACTGTGTAGTGGCTGGTGGTGTACTGTGTAGTGGCTGGTGGTGTACTGTGTAGTGGCTGGTGGTGTACTGTGTAGTGGCTGGTGGTGTACTGTGTAGTGGCTGGTGGTGGTGTACTGTGTAGTGGCTGGTGGTGTACTGTGTAGTGGCTGGTGGTGGTGTACTGTGTAGTGGCTGGTGGTGTACTGTGTAGTGGCTGGTGGTGTACTGTGTAGTGGCTGGTGGTGGTGTACTGGCTGGCTGGTGGTGTACTGTGTAGTGGCTTGTGGTGGTGTACTGTGTAGTGGCTGGTGGTGTACTGTGTAGTGGCTGGTGGTGTACTGTGTAGTGGCTGGTGGTGGTGTACTGTGTAGTGGCTGGTGGTGTACTGTGTAGTGGCTGGTGGTGGTGTACTGTGTAGTGGCTGGTGGTGTACTGTGTAGTGGCTGGTGGTGTACTGTGTAGTGGCTGGTGGTGGTGTACTGGCTGGCTGGTGGTGTACTGTGTAGTGGCTGTGGTGGTGTACTGTGTAGTGGCTGGTGGTGTACTGTGTAGTGGCTGGTGGTGTAGTGGCTGGTGGTGTACTGTGTAGTGGTTGGTGGTGGTGTACTGTGTAGTGGCTGGTGGTGTACTGTGTAGTGGCTGGTGGTGTACTGTGTAGTGGCTGGTGGTGTACTGTGTAGTGGCTGGTGGTGGTGTACTGTGTAGTGGCTGGTGTACTGTGTAGTGGCTGGTGGTGGTGTACTGTGTAGTGGCTGGTGGTGTAGTGGCTGGTGGTGTACTGTGTAGTGGTTGGTGGTGGTGTACTGTGTAGTGGCTGGTGGTGGTGTACTGTGTAGTGGCTGGTGGTGGTGTACTGTGTAGTGGCTGGTTGGTGTAGTGGCTGGTGGTGTACTGTGTAGTGGTTGGTGGTGGTGTACTGTGTAGTGGCTGGTGGTGGTGTACTGTGTAGTGGCTGGTGGTGGTGTACTGTGTAGTGGCTGGTGTACTGTGTAGTGGCTGGTGGTGGTGTACTGTGTAGTGGCTGTGGTGTAGTGGCTGGTGGTGTACTGGCTGGTGGTGGTGTACTGTGTAGTGGCTGGTGGTGTGTACTGTGTAGTGGCTGGTGTTGTACTGGCTGGCTGTGGTGTACTGTGTAGTGGCTGGTGGTGTACTGTGTAGTGGCTGGTGGTGTACTGTGTAGTGGCTGTGGTGGTGTACTGTGTAGTGGCTGGTGGTGTACTGTGTAGTGGCTGGTGTGGTGTAGTGGCTGGTGGTGTACTGTGTAGTGGTTGGTGGTGGTGTACTGTGTAGTGGCTGGTGGTGGTGTACTGTGTAGTGGCTGGTGGTGTACTGTGTAGTGGCTGGTGGTGTACTGTGTAGTGGCTGGTGGTGTAGTGGCTGGTGGTGTACTGTGTAGTGGCTGGTGGTGGTGTACTGTGTAGTGGCTGGTGGTGTACTGTGTAGTGGCTGGTGGTGTACTGTGTAGTGGCTGGTGGTGTACTGTGTAGTGGCTGGTGGTGGTGTACTGTGTAGTGGCTGGTGGTGGTGTACTGTGTAGTGGCTGGTGGTGTACTGTGTAGTGGCTGGTGGTGTACTGTGTAGTGGCTGGTGGTGTGTACTGTGTAGTGGCTGGTGGTGTACTGTGTAGTGGCTGGTGGTGTACTGTGTAGTGGCTGGTGGTGTACTGTGTAGTGGCTGGTGGTGGTGTACTGTGTAGTGGCTGGTGTGTAGGGCTGGTGGTGTATGCTGTGGTGGTGTACTGTGTAGTGGTGTGGTGGTGTACTGTGTGGGCTGGTGGTGTACTGTTGGCTGGTGGTGTACTGTGTAGTGGCTGGTGGTGTACTGTGTAGTGGCTGGTGGTGTACTGTGTAGTGGCTGGTGGTGGTGTACTGTGTAGTGGCTGGTGGTGTACTGTGTAGTGGCTGGTGGTGTACTGTGTAGTGGCTGGTGGTGTGTACTGTGTAGTGGCTGGTGGGGTGGTGTACTGTGGTAGTGGCTGGTGGTGTACTGTGTAGTGGCTGGTGGTGTACTGTGTAGTGGCTGGTGGTGTACTGTGTAGTGGGTGGTGGTGTACTGTGTAGTGGCTGGTGTACTGTGTAGTGGCTGGTGGTGGTGTACTGTGTAGTGGCTGGTGGTGGTGTACTGTGTAGTGGCTGGTGTACTGTGTAGTGGCTGGTGGTGGTGTACTGTGTAGTGGCTGGTGGTGGTGTACTGTGTAGTGGCTGGTGGTGTAGTGGCTGGTGGTGGTGTACTGTGTAGTGGCTGGTGTGTGTACTGTGTAGTGGCTGGTGGTGTACTGTGTTGGCTGGTGGTGTACTGTGTAGTGGCTGGTGGTGTACTGTGTAGTGGCTGGGGTGGTGTACTGTGTAGTGGCTGGTGGTGTACTGTGTAGTGGCTGGTGGTGTACTGTGTAGTGGCTGGTGGTGTAGTGGCTGGTGGTGTACTGTGTAGTGGTTGGTGGTGGTGTACTGTGTAGTGGCTTGGTGGTGGTGTACTGTGTATGTGTTGTGGTGGTGTACTGTGTAGTGGCTGGTGGTGTACTGTGTAGTGGCTGGTGGTGTACTGTGTAGTGGCTGGGTGTGTACTGTGGGCTTTGGTGGTGTGTACTGTGTGTGGTTGGTGGTGGTGTACTGTGTAGTGGCTGGTGGTGTACTGTGTAGTGGCTGGTGGTGTACTGGTGTGGCTGGTGGTGTACTGTGTAGTGGCTGTGGTGGTGTACTGTGTAGTGGCTGGTGGTGGTGTACTGTGTAGTGGCTGGTGTGGTGTACTGTGTAGTGGCTGGTGGTGTACTGTGTAGTGGCTGGTGGTGTACTGTGTAGTGGCTGGTGGTGTAGTGGCTGGTGGTGTACTGTGTAGTGGTGGTGGTGGTGTACTGTGTAGTGGCTGGTGGTGTACTGTGTAGTGGCTGGTGGTGTACTGTGTAGTGGCTGGTGTGTGTACTGTGTAGTGGCTGGTGGTGGTGTACTGTGTAGTGTCTGGTGGTGGTGTACTGTGTAGTGGCTGGTGGTGTACTGTGTAGTGGCTGGTGGTGTACTGTGTAGTGGTGGTGGGTGTACTGTGTAGTGGCTGGTGGTGTACTGTGTAGTGGCTGGTGGTGTACTGTGTAGTGGCTGGTGGTGTACTGTGTATGGCTGGTGGTGTACTGTGTAGTGGCTGGTGGTGTACTGTGTAGTGGCTGGTGGTGTACTGTGTAGTGGCTGGTGGTGGTGTACTGTGTAGTGGCTGGTGGTGTACTGTGTAGTGGCTGGTGGTGGTGTACTGTGTAGTGGCTGGTGGTGTACTGTGTAGTGGCTGGTGGTGTACTGTGTAGGGCTGGTGGTGGTGTACTGGCTTGGCTGGTGGTGTACTGTGTAGGTGGCTGGTGGTGGTGTACTGTGTAGTGGCTGGTGGTGTACTGTGTAGTGGCTTGGG
>NW_022264837.1:0-22233 GCF_002021735.2 Oncorhynchus kisutch
GAGAGAGAATAGAGTAGATGTCACGGGTCAAAATTTTGATTGATGACCCTATGTGAACCTATGTGAACTCTATGTGAACCCTATGTAGTGATGACGTGTGCATGTCTTCTGGTCAGGCAAGCCTGGTTAGGTGGGGGCTATGGGGTGAGTAAGGGTCCATTTGACAGGCCGTTAATGATTGATGACCCAAGCCTGATAGACAAGCCTGGTTAGGTGGGGGCTATGGGGTGAGTAAGGGTCCATTTGACAGGCCGTTAATGATTGATGACCCAAGCCTGATAGACAAGCCTGGTTAGGTGGGGGCTATGGGGTGAGTAAGGGTCCCTTTGACAGGCCGTTAATGATTTATGACCCTATGTCATGTAGAAGGGTGCATGCCCAGGGTTGAGTAAGTGACCATGTGTCAGGTCAACCGGTTACTGTTTCTCACGGTTTGGGTTGGTTAAGGCCCCTTATAAAGCCGCTGAACAATACCTGTTTAAGAGTGCACAAGATCTTAAGAATAACCATGGAATTTGGGATCGGTACCAAAGCAGTGATGACTGTAACAACTGAAACAGGCCTTCGGGTTGCCCATAGAGCAAGGGCAAAGTATCAACCAGCAATATATGATGCGCCAAAAAAACGTTTTTTAAATGTGTATAGAACCCAAATACCGCCAGCAAATGCTCTGACAGATCAAGTGTTGATGTCTAATGGCCAGCAGTGGGGGTATCGGTTTGATTACCTGGCCTGTAGAGTGACCCTCTATACGGTAGATGAAGGAGAAGAATATACAGACCAGACTGTAGGCTTGGAATATGGTGTTGAAGACTGGTCGGTTTTTCGCAAGGTTGTGTGTCCTGAACTGAGCCTTATCACCAAGGGGTATAGTGTGTTCACGGGCCACGAGACCCGTTGGGAAGGTACCCCGGACTCCTCAGGACAAATATTTCACAGGGTGAAAATACAAAGAAAGAATGGCCGACCGTGCGGCAGCGTGGAGTTCTATATCGGCACCGAGGCAATCCGAAACCACAAACTTAGGGGTGGTGGCCTGACTGGGGATACCAGACTGCGTCTGCTTATTCCTTTTAACAGTTGGGATGTACTGGAATTGAAAATGTTGCAACCGTTGGATGCTCTCTTTGTACAGAGCCAACAGCGTCAGAGCCTTGTTCATTTAAAGAAGTGCATAATATATACGAATCGTAAAGATTACGATGCAAAAGAGCCTCAAGAAGATACAGCGTCAGAAGAAAACTAAGTAAGCGGATGCTTTAACCCCGCCCCCCCCAGATACCCAAGGGCCTTGTTCTACAATAAAAAGAAAAAAAGCAGACAGTTCTTCATTTCAGCATACACCATGGATCTCCAGACCATCTACGAGGAAGCCACTACGTCATGGGGGCCCGACACTAAAGACTCTATGCCACGAAGCCCTACACTCTACGCACCCCTGGCAAGACCCGTGACACCCCCGACATTTACCCAGCCTGAGGATGTGTTTGATGGGGTGGCCAGTACTGTTTTTGTGGATACAATCAAGGCCTCTGTAGCTACACTTTTAAACGTGGTGACTGGCGAATATATACGAGAAAAATGCATCGGCTGTGAGATCAATCATCCCAGCCAGCGTCGTCATCCTTGCCTCTACGACCCTCCTAGATACTACTTTTTCAATCATTTTGAGGAGCTGGTGAAAAGACTGTGGTCCTGCCGTTTTATACCAGCGCTGGTCATCGCCCTGGAGTCTATGGGTATTGCGCCGTCTATCCCTAGAGTTTACGGGGTAACCGAAGCCTTCCTACATGAACTGAAGGAGGCCCTCTTCATCCATGAGAAACTCAAAGAAATCCGACACACCCTGGTGGACGACAACAAATACAGGGAAGCTGTGATGGCTGATGTGATGCTTTTCTGGCTCAATAAATCCCAAGAGACCGAGTGACATTTTGTTTATTTAGAGCTATGGGTAACTATGTGTCTACGATGTTTGAGCGAATAAATACATTTTTTCTTTTGAGAGACCTTACAAATGTTATGCATCAGATTATTGAAAATAAAGTGAACAATGTAAAGTTCTACACAACCCACAATACAGGGGTTATTGTAGAGCGTGTGTTAAAAATGGAGCAAATCATGAAACATGTCCGACATACGGGCGAGAGTTTACAATGGTCACATATGGTATCAAGGCTTGTTGAGGATTCTGAAGAACTAGAAATAACTTTGGCTAAGATTTTACATTATTTGTTTGAACCACCCTTTAATGTGAATGTGTATCATATTTGTTGTTTATATACTTATATATCAGACGTGTGTGTTTTAAAAATTCAGCGAAACAAACCTGTAAATCTAAACAATATATACAGGGTGTTGCATGCTGTGATTGTTGAGAAAACGGGGACTTGTATCTTGCAACAAATCCTGAATTGTCTGTATACGTAATAATTGTTGCATTCTTAAATAAAAATTCACAAACTGAAATGTTGTCGTTATATGAAAGTGGCTCATTACAGTTATTGTACCTCAGAGAGGCAAGAAGGATGGCTGAGCAGCTGTTGAAAAACATATATTATAATCCCTCTAACCCCGGGTCTTATGGGGGTAAAGAGCGTTTACAGAGAGCTATAGTCGAAGAAACAGGTAGTCTGTTAAGCGATGCTAAAGTGAATGAATGGTTATCAGAGCAAGATGCCTACACTCTACATAAACCTGTAAGAAAACATTTTCCAAGAAATAGAGTTTTTTCTACGCATCCATTATCCCAATTTCAGGCGGATCTATGTGACATGCAGTCCCTTGCCGATAAAAATGATGGAAATCGCTACATGCTAACGGTTATAGATATTTTCTCTAAATTAGCCTATGTAAGGGTGTTAAAAAATAAGAGCAGGGCAGAGGTGACCAGGGCCTTTGAATCGATCTTGAAGGCAGGAGGCGCCCCCAAGAAAGTGCAGACGGATGGCGGAAAAGAATTTTTTAATCAAACATTTCAGAAGCTAATGAATAAGTATAATATAGTACATTTTGCTACAGGCTCTGATTTGAAAGCTTCGGTTGTGGAACGCTTTAATAGGACTTTGAAAGAGCGGATGTGGCGCTATTTTACAGCTCACAACACCAACCGATATACAGACATAGTTCAGGATTTAGTAAACGGTTACAACCACAGCTACCATAAGACTATACGTATGAAGCCCTCGGAGGTCTCTTCGGAAAACTCTTTTCAAGTCTTTAAAAATATGTATGGTTTGTTCCCACTTCGCCGTAAGAAAAAAATGACTTTTAAATTCCTAGTGGGTGACTTGGTGCGTATATCAAAGTTGAGGGGTGTTTTCGACAAAAAATACGAACAAGGCTTTAGCTCGGAGTTGTTTACCGTTACCGAATGTCTGCCACGCATTCCGCCGGTCTACAAATTAAAAGATTATGACGGGGATCTTATAGAGGGATCTTTTTATGAGAAGGAATTACAGAAGGTCCAGTTGGGTAAAGACAAAGTCTTTCACGTGGAGGAGATTCTAGATCAGAAGAGAGAAAAGGGTAAAAAATGGTTGCTGGTCCGCTGGAAAAACTGGCCTCAAAAGTTCAACAGTTGGGTATTGGAGCAGGATGTGGTGGAGGCAACGGGGGTTAATTTAAACCCCTAGTCATGATAACTAGCGCATCATTCGCGTGTACACAGTTGGGCATCATGGAACACAGCGGCTTCTACCTGACTCTCCCCAGTAATGCGTCGGCACAGATATATCGTAATAATCAGAGTTCGAAGTATACAACCAATTTTCCAAAGCCTATAGAGTTATCAGAGGCTTGGGAAGTAGGTCTCAGCGAGATTACATACCCCCATAGTTGGTATAATATCAAAGCTAAGGACCGTGATTTTTATTGCAAAAGGTTCTCGGAACCTGCGAAACTTATTAAGCTTAAAAAAGGTTTCTATAGAACCGTCGACAGGATCGTCTCAGAGTTGAATGAACACCTAACCCTGAACAAGATGGAAATATTCCTATTCTACAATCCAATCCATAAAAGGATACAAATCTCAGGGCCTGCTAACGGAGGTATAAAGACCAGCGGTAATTTATCCTACATGTTGGGGATGGGTCCCAATAAATGGACGTATGTGAACGATAAATTATTCCCATTCCCTGCGGATATACATGCAGGCTTTTACAACATATTTGTCTATACCGACATCATAACCTATCAAAGGGTCGGAGACAGCTGTGTGCCCCTCCTGCGAACAGTTCATATAGACGGCAAGGATGGGGACATCGTCACTGTCAATTATGACAAGCCGCACTACGTACATGTCAGCAAGAACTATATTGAAAACATTCTGGTTGAGCTTAAAACGGATCAGAACGAAAACATTGAATTTACTTATGGTAAAACGATTGTAAAACTCCACTTTAGACCCACCAAAACCTCTCTACATATATAATAGCTGTATTATATTTATAAACATAATACAAATAAAAGGGTTATGGAGCACCATCAGCTCGACCCTAACCGTTATGTTTCATACTATGTGGATCAAGTGGGTAATGGACTACCAGGATATCATGGAGCGCCGACAATGTATGGTTCGGGGATAGGAGGTATATTCCGTAACCTCTTCAGGATGGTTTTACCGTTTATGAAGAGAGGCTTCAGCATAGCCAAACCACATTTAAAATCAGCGGCTAAAAATATAGTAAGTGAGGTTGTAGCCAATGCTATGACCCGAAGGGCGTCACCAGAGGTGGAGCATCAAGAAGGCTCGGGGCTTATGATATTGTCTCGAAGGCCAAAAAAGAGACCCCCTGGTTTAAGGCGTAGACCTGCACCTAAAAAGCGGCGGTTAACTGTTAAAAGAACCTCAGTAAGTCAAAGACGGGGTAAAGTGAGGAGGTCTGTACCAAAACAGGCTAAAAGAATACTAGGAAGTATTTTCTAAAAGAATAAGTGACATGGCTCTTTTACATCGAATGTCCTCTGAAGCTATAAAGACAGAACTTGATCTTTTCACGGCACCGTTAACGCAGCATTCAATAGATAGATCCAGTTATGTGGAGATAGCCCCTCTCTCTGCTATTACCGATAACGGGCCTATCGAATTTTTCATACCAGGCCATGGTGACAACTATCTGGACCTCAACAACACCTTGGTGCATTTACGTCTAAAAGTGACCAAAAGAGATGGGTCTAATATTGCAGACGATGCCAAAGTGAGTCTCATTAATTACCCCTTGGCCACCATTTTCTCCCAAGTTGATGTGACTTTGGGTGAACGCCTAATCAGTCAAAGCAGCGCTACATACCCTTATAGAGCCATCATGGAGTGTTTACTAAACTACTCCGAAGACACTCTCAAAACCCAATTTAGCGCCGGGCTGTTTAGCAAGGATACTGCAGGAGCCTCTATGGAATCGACAGACCCTTCCACCGGTGCAAACAAAGGACTAGCGGCACGAGCTCGCTACTGCGCCGAATCTCGAGAGTTTCATTTGCTAGGCCCTATACACTCTGACATTTTCTTTCAAGAACGGTTACTCTTAAATTCGGTTGATTTAAGATTAAAATTAACCAGGGCCAAGGATGATTTTTGCCTGATGTCTCCCCAAGACGGGGATTTTAGTTTGAAAGTGTTGGGGGCAACCCTTTTTATTAAAAAAGTATCTGTATCTCCGGCCGTGCGCCTGGGTCACTCACATGCTTTGATGAAAGGAAATGCCCTTTACCCTCTCCAAAGAATTACCATGAAAACCTTTAGCATACCTGTGGGCAGTAGAATCTGCAGTCAAGAAAACCTATTTCTAGGCCCTTTACCTAGATATGTGGTTATAGGTCTGGTTGATCACGCCTCTAATACGGGCAGTTTAGATAAAAACCCCTTTAATTTTCAGCACTTCAATGCAGAGTATGTAGCGCTCTGTCAGGACGGACGTCAGGTTCCGGCGAAGGCTTTCCAACCACAATTTAATAACAACATATCTGTGCGAGAATTTTACAATCTATTCCTGGCTACAGGGCGACATCTAAAAGATCTCTCTTTACCTATTGACAGAAATGATTTTGCAGAGGGTTACACATTGTATGCTTTCAATTTATCACCTGATGATGACACCTCAGGAAATCTGTCTGTGGTGTCCCAAGGTAACCTCAGGCTGGAAATGCGTTTCCGTACACCTTTAGCCTGTACAGTTAGCATGATTGTTTACGCATGCTCTGATTCAATCTTGGAAGTGAATGCCCGAAGACAGGTCTTAGTGGATTATTATTAAGGACCTTTGAACAAAGACATGAATACCCAAGAGTTGGACGGGCTCATGAGCCGCTTGATTGGAAAACAATTTTGTGGAGTGTTGGCTTGTGATGAATTACCTATGGAGATATGGTCTGAGAGGCCTGCAATGTTTATTGTCAATACCCATCCTAAACACATGCCTGGTGAACATTGGCTAGCTATGACATTAGAACAGGAAGGTGGACGAAAAATCTCAACTTTTTTTGATTCCTATGGCTTTCCCCCCGGTTTTTCACATTTCCCTAAATCTATTAAAGATTTTTTGACCCTAAACGGTACAAAGATCTACTACAACATCAAACAAGTGCAAGATAACCTTTCCACTACATGCGGTCACCACTGTGTATTTTACCTGTGCCAAAGAGCCCGGGGAGTTTCTTTTGAAGATGTTATGTCTCTTTATAAGGATGATTTAAGAAGTAATGATAACCTTGTATCTTGTTTTGTTAGAAAATATCAAAAGTGTTCAAATGTGTGTCCTTTAAGAACGCGTAATCAAGGCGTATGCTCACGTCATATGTTTCAAGAATGCCACAAATGTTAACTTGCTTATTTTTCAAATAAAAAATTTATTGAATTTAATCATAGTCATTCAAAAGTCATTTTCAAAAGTCTAACCACGCCGAGAGATCGGGTTTAGGAAAAGGTCCTGAGACGTTCATGGGAGTAAATGAGTTAGCATCATCGCTTTCATATGGGGCCGGTGTCGTTGGGGCATCTTTAGGGGTGCTGTATCTCGTTGAAGGCTTTTGTTTTAAAGCTTGAATCTGTTGACGAAGCTTATGGTTGGGTACACCGGAGAGGGGGATGTTGAGGATTGCCAGGGCCTTAAGAAACTGACGCCAGCCGGGAGGCCTTCGGTCATCAGCAACCTTGTGGGCAGCCGTGGTACTTTTAAGCAAGTCCTGCATATGGGACCCCCTAACCACAGAGCCCTGAAGGATAAACTCTCCAGAGTCGTTCCAAGCAGCTATCCCCTTTGAGTCTTTTATCTTGTTCATAATGTATTTAACATTCTTCCTGTTACGTAAAGGCACATGTGTCAGTAGGTCATGCATAACTTTATCTTCAAATGGCATTTGAGCTTCACCCGACATATTATCTCCACTAGGTAAGATCGACGGTACAGGCCTTACAGGGGCATGGCTATCGTTAGGTTCGACATCTGTTAAAGGGTCCGGTAGGGAAAGGGTTAAATGGTTAGTCTCTCTCTCCCCTTGCTTTACCCGAGTCAAATACCTTTGCATTAGGTTTGTGTATTTTTGAATCTTATCATAGGGGTTCAATCCTTTTCGGTTCAAAACATCCTTCATGGCCGTATCCAAATCATTTTCCGCTGTTTGTCTGATATCTTCAGGACCCTGCATTTGTTTTTTAAGTCTATCCAACTCTTGTTGAGGCACCAAGTACATTTTAGTGGCCATCACACCCACGTGTTCAACCACCACGTCTGGCCGCAATAAGGCTGGTGATGAAGGGCACGGCTATACTGAGTAAAGGTAGAAGAAAACCCCCAGACTGTTGTATACTATGTCTTTTCTTTTGAAGACTGGCCCTTTTATTGGCAAAGAGTTTGATCGCTGTCTTTTGTCTCCTTAATTTTTTCAATTGGTTCAGGGTGAGTGGAATGCGTCCTTTGAGAAGATTCAAAGCAATCTCACATAGGGCTAATATGAGATCTGAAGAACAGCGACCCAAGATGGCCTTCCGTTCTTTAGCTGTAGAACCTACTAGCCTTCTCAAGAGGGGGAGGTTTCTTTTTAAACGCAGAGACATAGCGTTTACTTTTTAGGAAGGTATGCAGCAGGCCTCTCCCCCGGAAACAGCCCTGTACGTAGCCTAAGGTGTTCTGGAGTATTTGCTTTTAAATCCACGATTAAATAAGAAAATGGCTCTTTGGTAGCGTCCTCATAGCTCTCCATAAAGTATGATTTCCGTCCAGGGTACATCTGCTGAGCTAGAGTGCTAATTTGCAGTTTGTCTCTAGGATTTTTAAACAATACCATGTAGTTGGCATTCAAGCTAATGGTCCGACTATTTTTACCTTGGTGAAACACATTCTGGACCAAGTAAAGCACGGACAGGTTTCTATGATGAGTATATTGGGTAAAAGCTCGTGCAATTTCAGGGTGTTCGCTACCAGCAAATAGCATATCGTCCAAAACCAGCAGATTATTTACATGTGGGGGGAGAAGTTCATCATCAGACAGAGAATCGGGTATTCCTTCAACAAACTTGATTTTTATTGTCTTCAATAATTCATCATACAGAGGTTGGTAACATGAATAACACCATACAATATTGTCAGGCTTTTGAGATAACACATGTTCAGAATTCTCTAAAATACTTTTTACAAAAAAAGTTTTACCACTGTTTGAAGGGCCTGCAATTAATGCTGAAAAAGGCAATTGTAGCCGGGGGTCAAAACCCTCGACAGCAGTCATAATATCTTAAGCTTTAAGACACACTGGGGCTTGTAGCATAAGTCAGTAGCCAAAGGGCAATGTGGTACCGTCAGGCAATAGCTGTCTCTTGTCATAGACTACCCTGAATCTTTTAGTGAGTGGTGCGTTTCTTAGATGGAACCCCTTTTTATCCCTCACTATTTTGTTGTAGGAGCTCAAAATCTCCAAGTCACTATTCTTGTCCTTTACGAACCCCTCGACCAAGCGCGTGATTGATTCCAAGTTTACACGCGGTGCATTTTCATAGTTTTGAGTCACGCCTTTGGCTTTCAACACCACGTGATTGGCTTTAGTCCTAAAAGCATAGCTTTTTGGACCACATGAGGACCATTCTGTAATATGGTCACCCTCTTCGAGTTCACTCGTTAAACCCCCAAGATAGTTGCTAAGTGGGGGGGTCCAATCCCCCGGTTTGCTTACATAGACCACAGAGTCTGTGTCGTGGTAAAGAACCCGCCTCTGAAGCTGTTCCATGAGGGTGTACAGTTCAAGGCGGCCATAGGCTGTGGTAAATGCTGCAAGAAACACATTTACATTACCCGGGGGTAGAACCCACTTTTGGTGGCGCCTCCATTGCACCAAGGCAATGTCTTGACTCAAGAAGGAAAAATGTGAAATTTCGTATTGGTCCGAAAAAACAAATTCCAAAAATTCTTCGGGGTCTTTAATGATCGAAGTTGTTAGCATATTGCATCTCTGCGCTAATTTCCCCCAAAGGGAGTTCAAGTACAATTTCGACACATTTCTTTTGGTTTTGTTGACCTCTATTCTGTCAGGGTCAAGAAGTATGCCTTCTCTGTCATGGTAGTCTTGAATGTACTGGTCTTTACTTTCTTGATCTGTGACCGATGCAGGATAGCCTGAAGCCATCTGCTTGCATCTCAAGAAGGTTTTGATGTACTCTTTAAAAAGTGTGTCTGATTTCCTGGAAAAGTTCCACACTTCAAAGATTTTGGCCACACGATACCCCTTCTCTAAAGCCTTAGAGAATTCTACAGTGACCCATACACCGGTCAGGGCTCTTTCTTGATCTGTGTGATCACAGGGGTTTTCCTGGTTGTGGTTTTCACAGCATGTGCGACAAAGGGGAAAGAAAAGTTTTCCTTTAGGACCCTTGTAAGGCAACACAGGTATAAACAGCCCCCTAGGAGGGTAGACAGTCGCTTTGATTAAACCAAAATAATTTTGGGGTTCGTCAAAGTCGCTGTGAATAATTTCAGGATGCCCTATAGGATAGAATGAGGAACTCATTACATGAGGATATAGGGATGTAAAATCTACATAGCCTATTGTCTCGTCGGGTTGAGCTACATAACGCAATGTCAAAGCATTGGTCCGGCCTCCAAACAAGGCCTGTCGCGGTTCCAGGGGCTCTGGAGGGTCATAATGGGTAAGGAAGGCCTTAACACTAGGATCTACCTTTTTGAGGGCTGTCCATTCGTGCTCCCACAAAACCACAACTTTTAACCCGTAAGTAGCCTTTAAAGAATTCAGTTTGTCTTGAAACTCTTGGTACATTTCCCCAAAAGTCTTTTGGGTTAGGACACACAAGGTGTGGGGGACAAAGCATAATTTACAACCGTGGAAGAAACAACCGTTGTACTCATACACTGTCTCAACCCCGTCAATCTGTGTGTATCCATCTACATGGTAAGGCCCAAAAGCCTTCTCCCCCCGATTCAAAGCATGTTGGATAAAAATATCTTTATCCTGGGCCAAGTACTCCAACCATTGAATGGAACCACTAGAGTAGGCCTTGAATTGGCGTCGGTAGTTGTCTGGCGATGGGATAGCTATAGATTCAGGAGTTAGATAGTGTGTACGATAGGTTTTCATGCACGCTGATGCAATAGTTGTACAGCTCCAGGGGTCAATGCCCGCATCTTTGATTACCTCTTCTCTGAATCTGAGGCATCCTTCACGAAGTATAACAACGTCATTGTCACAGTATGATTCCATCTCTTTATGGAAATCAAAAGTGCCATGTCTTACGGTCTCGTACCATGTCATGAATCTCTCACGCTCTTTGGGAGACATTTGATCACACCCGTACATTTCGGGGGCTGGATAAGATCCTATATAATGTAGATTCTCCTCAGATGTGAAGAAATGAGGGAAATAGCCTTTGACAGAGTTTTCAAAACCCAAGGCCTCTGGCATTTGAGCCAATCTCATGGGTAAGAAGCTTAAGCTGTCAATGTATCTCTGTTTGAAGGCGGGGTCAACAAAGCATAATATTTTACTCCCTTGAGCTATGACACTGGGTGCCACGCCTTGCTGTATCAAAGGGTTCAGAAGCAGATAGGAGTCATAGGCCCTAGCATTGTGAGCTATAAACGTGAAGTTTCTGTACTGGGCTTTTCTAAAATGTTTTAGAAAGAGTCGGGCACAATCGGGTCCCTCGGCCGACCATTTTTCACCCTTGAAAGTCATGGTTGACACAAAAATAGGCAAATGAACCCCTGATTGCTGAGTTGTCTCAAAATCATAAAACACATATTTCTCTGTATGTTCATCTTCAGCCAAGGGCTGAATGTAACACTCATGTGTTACTTCTTGAACCGCTTCCGCGTCTCTGCTTTTCAAAGGACCTTTACAGATTGGGCAGTGTATAATTCCACAAACATGAGGTTTAGGGCTATCTATTTTAAGGTTGTAATTGCAATGACATTTTGGACATTTCTTGTTAATGTCACAACTGCTTACAGATTTACATGCCTTGGGATGCCATGTTTCAGTTTTGTGTTTTTCGTAACAGTAGGCCGAACGACATGTGCGGTGACAATCCGCACAGGGGGTCAAGTTTAGCGGCTGCATAGGGCAATGTTTATCCAGACATACTGAACAGTTGTAACGGCACGAGTGTCCCCCCATGCGTGTGTAGCCGGTATGACAGGCTGGACAGACATATGGCGCGCCTAAAAAGGCTGTGATGTTAGTTACGGCATAGTAATGCTCATTTTGCACATAAAAGTACATAGTCTTAGGATGTGGTTCGGGTATATTTTGGAACTTGAGGAGAGCGTCATTAGCCCTACTGTGGTACAAAACCACAATCTTGATGTTCAGAAAGTTTTCAAATTTGACTATGTCTGAGAAAGCCACAGCATCCTGTATACCGAGACCCACCGCAGTTTGTAGCTCTCGAGCTTTATGTAACGCGGCTTGATCCGTACATCCTGGGCTGAGTAAGTGGGCCAAACCTATGGCAAAACATAGCTTATTACCTGGATTGTGAACGTTTATGAGATAGGCCCTTTTATTGCTTATGATTTCGGACTGCATTAAACTCTCGAGCTTTCGTCTCTGACCCCCGCCCCCTTGTGGTTGGCGTACTAATTGTACTACAAGTTCGAGGGTCCTATCTGCTAGCACGTTTAAATTTGACTGTACAAGGCGTTCTAGCAGTTTAACAAATTGTTCAAGCTCTGCTTCACCATTCTGTAAAATAAGCGATACCTTGCTCTGTAGACTGTCTCCACAAATTTCCAACTGTAAGAGATCCCTAGGTTCGCTATAATCTCTAATCCTCGCTAACAGTTCATTCAAAGTGTCCATAAGCATTACGTAAAACACAGCATATTCCCGAATCTGACCCCCCCATGCGAAATTGAAAAACTGGCGAACCTCAATATTGTTGAATTTATTTCGACGCAAAACATGTACACTTCGATCAAGACCTCCCCCCTCCAGATTTACTAGGCAATTGTCCAACTGTTCAAAAACATCGTATTGGGTTTCAGACTCTTCGGACATTGGTGTTAAAGGCTGATTTATAGGTGTCTGGGGTGCCGAATTAAACCTAGCGCTCTCGTTCTGTACACTGATCTCAAGACCGCCCCCCTCCAGATTTGCTAGACATTTGTCCAACTGTTCAAAAACATCATATTGCCTTTCAGACTCTTCGGACAATGTTGTTAAAGGCTGTCTTAGAGGTGTCTGTGGGGCCGAATTAAACCTAGGGCTCGCGTTAAGCTGGGTAATTAGAGATATGATGGTTTCGGGAATCTGTGTTAACATGTTTTCCTCGGAAGGCCCTGACTCATTCATACGTGTAATAATGTCTATGAGTTCGGAGGGAATCTGGGATAATAGATTTTCATCTATTGTCATTATGTCAATTACCCCCGAATCATTCATATGGTTAACTATATCTTGGAGCTCTGTAGGGATCCTGGCTAAGAGTGTTTCAATTGTCTCACTTTGGTCTATAGGGGGCGCCATCTGTCTAATTAAGGATGTGTGTGTGTGTGTGTGTGTTTACATGTGTGTTTTTTAACGGCGGTATTTGCTTGTTTTAGCCCTAATGTTTTTTAACATACGGGGTAGCTCGCTACGCCAGAATGACACATCCTGATTGTATTGATGCTCGAGTAGAATACACATGCGCCTCTGGAGTAGAGCCTTTCGTGATTTTAAACCCAGGGTAAACGCTTTGAAAAAACGTTCTTGGTCTATTTCAGAATCTGCTGTTTCCCCCACAGAATTGGCCGATTCAAGAAGGTTGGCAGCTTCACAGAACATCAAATCGTCTACCTCAGAAATGTCATTTAAATCTTTGACATCATCAGGTTTCGCTGGTGTCTTTGGAGCCTCCTCGGGGATGCTTGTCTGGGCATCCTCCGATGTTTGTGCGTTGTGTTCATAAGCCGGTGAGGAGTCTGAAATAAAAATAATACATACACAAATAGGTTATTAACCCTAAAATATGTTAAAAATGCCAAATACATTTCAGATATAAGCCTATATATTAACAATACATTAATTAAATACCTCGGCTTTTTTGACGAGGGCTGTTCTGAAGAAGCTCTGAAACCAGGGGCTGTTGTCTTTGTTCAACCTGTATTACAACATCTGCAGGTCCGGTAGATGGGGAGCCTGAAAAAACAAACAAACAAAAAAACAGCATTAGGCCTTGTTTTAACATATTCCGGCATAAAAAAAATATATAAATATTAAAATAATAATATATATAAATAATAATATATAATTGATTCATACCTAGTCCTTGGAACGACGTCTCGTGAATATCGGCCAAGTAGAATTGTTCGGGTGAAGCGGAACTGTGGATCTGAGCACTAATTATCCTTTGGTGTTTAGAAATATGGGGGACAACGTTGTCCTGGCCAAGGGGAGTTGACCTGCCGTTTAAAGTCTCTGTTCGCTGCTTTTGTGTAAATACATCCTGGGAGTAGGGCAGAATTGTCTCGTAGTCATATGCTTCGCAGAAACCGTTCAGGCTCCATAGGGCATCGTTTAACCTTCTAGGCTTTAGGTCCTCTGTAAACATATAAAATAACTTTTAATATAAGATGCCCACACTTTTTGTTTTTAAGGTATAAATATTTTTATGTATGGAATTCTTGGAGCTTACTTACGTTGACAATTCAGGGCAGGCGTTTGTTTGTAGGCACTTTGTTTCGGAGCCCCATGGGATGGTTCGAGCTCAGTTATACCTCAGAGTATCTGCGTGAATGCTTCAGAATCTATAAAACATTCGACAATATTAAAGCTATAATCACTTTAGCTAATATTGCCTTGTTATACGGTAAGCATACTGATCCTAATGATTGTTTAATATTTCTATAACATCCCACGCTTTTCAAACAATTCCCCACAACAATCAAATCTAATAAAGATTTATTTCAAGAACTCACCTTGCGATAGATCCATTAGACTGTTTTCCCCGATTATCTTTTTTAACGCTTCAGTCCGATAACGATTCTTGGAGTTTCTGGAGGTGCTGTTTGCATCGGAACTAAAACGCTGCTAACATTGCCCATGGTTTCTAGCGCTTTTGTACCCTACGACCTAGAGAAAAACCCCTGAATGATTTTTTTACATAGCATTTGGGGTTTGTCGTTTTTTTCGGGCTATACCCCTGCCCATGGTATATTTGACACATTTCAAACACATGGTATTGGGTGTGTCTAAACATTAGGATCCTTTTGGAGCTTCTAAAATCTCCGGGGTGCTAGCACCTAGATGCATGGGGGGTGTGTTGTTCTCGACATCGCTGGGATGAATGACTTTTTAGCCCACCTAAAAAAAATAGTTTTATGAAAGGCCTTTAAGATTAGGAGTCGTAAGACACAATATTATTGTTGGGGGGTAGGCATCTGTTTTGCAGGCTAGTGTAAACCTTGGTTTCAAACGACCCACCAGGCATGCAAGGGTATTTTTTTAACAAACAACCCGCCCCCCTTTTTCTGTTTTTGAAACACACACACACACACACACACATACACAGCCACTACAGAAAACTCCCTCACGCACATGCGCGCGCACATGGCTTTTTCCGCAAGATTTTTCTCAGGGACAGACTGCGCTAAGAGTGAACAAACGCGAGAGTTCATAACGTGGTGAGATTCTGATTTTAAAACCATTTATTTCATTCAAAATATTTAGTACATACATTTTATATCGTTACATTCTTAAGGTATTTTACGATGCCTTTCTTACAGATCCTGGGAGCTTATGCAACCAACCGCCATTGTCCGTGTCGAGTTCACCCTCAAAAGGCAAGGCTCTCTTGCTATGTCCATCAACACATGGTAAGTTTTCACTCCAGGGGTAGATCCGCCGTCGGGCCTTTTGGTCTTGACTCTGTCTCAAGGAAAGCCTCGCCCAGCGCTTTAACTGTTCCCCATTTTGGAAGAGAATGTCCAGCTTATTCATAAGTGTTATGAAAATTGGATAATCCACCCATTTAAAACTAAACACAGGAATAAAAAAGTTTACATGTTTGCGGGCTCTGGAAGCTACCGGAGAATTGACAGACTTTGTAGCATTAGCCTTATCATAAAGGTCACAGGCTAAAATTGTCACTTTGTTGTCAGGGCTATAGTCCATTGAAGCAATTCTTAGAGCCTTGAGATCACTGCGGCCGCAGACCTGTTCTTCCAACGCATATCCTGGCACATTTGTAACACTTAGGACCTGTTCAATTTTACAAAGAGCCAGCCTGATGTTTAGCCATTCTCTCATCCCCAGAGCCGGGGGAAAACTCCCAGGTTTTGCAGGATAAAGGGGTTTGGGTCCACGGTCTGTGAATATCTTTACCGTAGAATCCTCCGGGTGGAATATGTAAGACATGTGGCCCTCACTCGTACCCAAAAATCCTTTAAAACATTCTGGAGCTTCACACAGAACTTCTTCAAGGCTTTGGTCACTGGGTTCATGACAAGCCGAGCATAACATCCCTAAAATTGGCATAGGTGTCATTTTTGTTTAATATTCAGGGGGGTTATCATGTACAGTCTTAAACAGGTATTGTTCAGCGGCTTTATAAGGGGCCTTAACCAACCCAAACCGTGAGAAACAGTAACAGGTTGACCTGACACATGGTCCCTTACTCAACCCAGGGCATGCACCCTTCTACAGGACATAGGGTCATAAATCATTACATAGGGTCATAAATCAGGCTTGGGTCATCAATCATTAACGGCCTGTCAAAGGGACCCTTACTCACCCCATAGCCCCCACCTAACCAGGCTTGTCTATCAGGCTTGGGTCATCAATCATTAACGGCCTGTCAAATGGACCCTTACTCACCCCATAGCCCCCACCTAACCAGGCTTGCCTGACCAGAAGACATGCACACGTCATCACTACATAGGGTTCACATAGAGTTCACATAGGTTCACATAGGGTCATCAATCAAAATTTTGACCCGTGACATCTACTCTATTCTCTCTACTGGACTGAAGAGAACCACCACAGAACCTGGACTGAAGAGCAACAGCATGAAACCAAAGCTAGGCCTCACAATGCTATTCTCTTACTATCATTATGCTTTCTTATCTATTAGGTTTTCCAGACAATGACCTTTAACTTTTGAGTGAATGCTGGAATTTAGATTGTTATCCTAATGATAAATTCAGTATGTATATAGATGATAAATGGGATAGATTATGCTTCTGCTATTTTTCTATAAGATTTTGCCATTTCCAGATTTGATTACATTTCATGTAGAAATATGTTGAACTATTCATTAGCTCTGCTCCTTCAGGTGTTTAGTAAGCCCACCATATGCTAGGTAATGCTAGTATCAACGTGCCATCCAACACAGCTGAAACTATAGTAAGACCACCACATGCTAGGTAATGCTACTATCAACATCCCATTCAACACAGCTGAAATTATAGCTAGCCTTGATTAGTAATCACAGCGTCAGCTTCCCCACTAAGGTCCAATGTGATAACTTGAAATCTGAGGAAGAAAGTCAGGTTTAAGAAGTAGTATGACATTTTAAATGATGCCGTACATCTATGAATATATGCTTAATGATAAAAAGACCCAGTAATGTCGACTGCTGAACAGCGCATATAGCGGCCAACAGCATTTGGGCCAGCATGCTGGTGGTAGATATGACCCACTCTCACTAAAACTACTGTAGCAGAGTGAGTCTCATCAGGGTATAAGAAGCCTGCATACTCACTATGTACAAGCATACATGATAACATGCGTAAATGTATTACAAGCAGAAGATTAATAAGAATGAACAACAGTAGCTAATACATGACTAGATTGAAGTGATTGCTACAGTAGCATACAATGTAAAGATGGACCGACAGGGAGGACTAACTATGTAAAGATGGACCGACAGGGAGGACTAACTATGTAAAGATGGACCGACAGGGAGGACTAACTATGTAAAGATGGACCGACGGGGAGGACTAACTATGTAAAGATGGACCGACGGGGAGGACTAACTATGTAAAGATGGACCGACGGGGAGGACTAACTATGTAAAGATGGACCGACGGGGAGGACTAACTATGTAAAGATGGACCGACGGGGAGGACTAACTATGTAAAGATGGACCGACGGGGAGGACTAACTATGTAAAGATGGACCGACGGGGAGGACTAACTATGTAAAGATGGACCGACGGGGAGGACTAACTATGTAAAGATGGACCGACGGGGAGGACTAACTATGTAAAGATGGACCGACGGGGAGGACTAACTATGTAAAGATGGACCGACGGGGAGGACTAACTATGTAAAGATGGACCGACGGGGAGGACTAACTATGTAAAGATGGACCGACAGGGAGGACTAACTATGTAAAGATGGACCGACAGATAATGTGACTCATGCAACAGTATCAAATTGTATTTGTCACATGTGTGGAATACAACAGGTGTAGATCTTACAGGGAAATGCTTACTTACAAGCCCCTTAACCAACTATGCTTTCAGAAGTTACGAAAAAATAAGTTCTAAGTAAAAAAGTAGTAACAAAAGTAACAAATAATTAAACAGCAGCAGTAAAATAACATTATAGAGGTTTTATAAAGGGAAAGGGGGAGACCTAGTCAGTTGTACAACTGAAGGCATTCAACTGAAATGTGTCTTCTGCATTTAACCCAACCCCTCTACAGGGAGTATCGTACAGAGTCAATTTGGGGGGCACCGGGTAGTTGAGGTAATATGTACATGTAGGTAGGGTTAAAGTGACTATGCACAGATAAACAGAGTGTTGCAGCAGTGTCTTGGTCGCCCTTTGATTAGCTGTTCAGGAGTCTTGGCTTGGGGGTAGAAGCTGTTCAGAAGCCTTTTGGACCTAGACTTGTCGGTCCGGAACCTCTTGCCGTGTGGTAGCAAAGAGAACAGCCTATGACTGGGGTGGCTGGAGTCTTTAAATTTTTATGGCCTTCCTCTGACACTGTCAGGTTAGAGGTCCTGGATGTCAGGAAGCTTGGCCTCAGTGATGTGCTGGGCCATACGGGCCTTTTGGTCGGAGGATGAGCAGTTGCCATAACAATCGGTGATGCAACCAGTCAGTCAGTATGCACGAATGCAGCCTTTCTTAAAGTTGGGTCACGGACCTGTTAAAGGAAACAAATCATTAATATCCTCCTAAATACACAATGTATTCAAAAGTATGTGGACACCCTTTCAAATGAGTGGATCCAGCTATTACAGCCGCACCCGTTTCTGGCAGGTGTATAAAATCGAGCACACAGCCATACAATCCTCATAGACAAACATTGGCAGTAGAATGTCCTTTCTGAAGAGCTCAGTGACTTTCAACGTGTCACCGTCATAGGATGCCACCTTTCCAAGAAGTCAGTTCGTCGAATTTCTGCCCTGCTTGAGCAGCCCCGTTCAACTGTAAGTGCTGTTATTGTGAAGTGGAAACATCTAGGAGCAACAGCGGCTCGGCCGCAAATTGGTAGGCCATACAAGTCAAGCTCACAGAACAGGACCGCCGAGTGCTGAAGCGCTTAGCACTTTAAAATCGTCTGTTCTGGGGTGCAACACTCACTATCAAGCTCCAAACTGCCTTTAGAAGTAACTTCAACACAATAACTGTTCGTCGGGAGCTTCATGAAATGGGTTCCCATGGCCGAGCAGCCGTACACAAACCTAAGATCACCATGAGTTATGCCAAGCGGCGACACAAGATGGCGCCGACAGAGATGGTCGCCTCGCTTCAGGTCCTTAGAAAACGATGCAGTTCTTTGTTTTTTTAATGTATTATTTCTTACATTGTTAGCCCAGAAAATCTCAAGTGTTATTAGATACAGCCTGGAAGAACTATTGGATATAAAAGCGACGTCAACTTCCCAACATTTCGACCAGGAATACGTCTTTCCAGAAGTGGATCCCTTGTTCGGAACTCCACCCTGACATCAGATCTTATCCCAGAGGCCGACACAAAACAACGTGGTCGCCGCAGGAGAGGCAGATGGAGCGGCCTACTGGTCAGACGCAGAAGGCGAGCACACCATCCACCACTTCCGAGCATATTACTCGCCAATGTCCAATCTCTAGACAACAAGGTGGACGAAATTTGGGCACGAGTTGCCTTCCAGAGAGATATCAGAGATTGTATCATTCTCTGTTTAACGGAAACATGGCTCACTATGGATACGTTGTCAGAGTCGGAACAGCAACCCGGTTTCTTCATGCATCACGCCGACAGAAATAAACATATCTCTGGTAAGAAGAAGGGAGGGGGTGTAGGCCTTATGATTAAATACTTGTGGTGTAATCATAACATGCAGGAACTCAAGTCCTTCTGTTCACCTGACCTAGAATTCCTTACAATCAAATTCCGACAGCATCATCTTCCAAGAGAATCATCTTAGATTATAGTCACAGCCGTGTATATCCTCCCCAAGCAGATACCTCGTTGGCCCTGAAAGAACTTCAAACTTGAAATCATACATCC
This sequence comes from Oncorhynchus kisutch, assembly GCF_002021735.2. Classification (NCBI taxonomy): domain Eukaryota; kingdom Metazoa; phylum Chordata; class Actinopteri; order Salmoniformes; family Salmonidae; genus Oncorhynchus; species Oncorhynchus kisutch. The sequence goes on from NW_022264837.1 coordinate 19,926, forward strand.
CAAGGCTGCATTTATTGTAGCTGGGGATTTTAACAAAGCCAACCTGTTAACAAGCCTTCCTAAATTGTACCAGCATATCGACTGCGTGACTCGAGCTGGTAGTATTCTGGATCACTGCTACTCTAACTTCTGTGATGCATACAAAACCCTCCCCCGCCCTGCCTTCGGCAAATCTGATCATGACTCTATTTTGTTGCTCCAGGCCTATAGACAAACTAAAACCGGAAACTCCCATACTCCGGTCTATTCAACGCTGGTCTGACCAATTGAATTCCCCCCTTCAAGATTGCTTCGATCACGTGGACTGGGATATGTTCCGGATAGTATCAGACAATAACATTGATGTATACGCTGACTTGGTGAGCGAGTTTATTAGCAAGTGCATCAGAGATGTTGTACCCACTGTGACTATTAAAACGTTTCCTAACCAGAAACCGTGGATTGATGGCAGAATTGAACACTGAAAGTGCGAACCACCGCTTTTTAACCATGGCAAGGCGACTGGAAACATGACCGAATACAAACAGTGCAGCTATTCCCTCCGCAAGGCAATCAAACAAGCAAACCGTCGGTATAGAGACAAAGTAGAGTCGCAATTCAACGGCTCAAACACGAGACGTATGTGGCAGGGTCTACAGTCAATCACGGATTACAAAAAGAAAACCAGCCCCGTCGTAGACACCAATGTCTTACTCCCAGACAAATTAAACAACTTCTTTGCTCGCTTTGAGGACAATACAGTGCCACTGACATGGCCCGCTACCATAGACTGTGGGCTCTCCTTCTCCGTGGCTGATGTGATTAAAGCATTTAAACGGGTTAACCCTCGCAAGGCTGCCGGCCCAGATGGCATCCCTGGCCGTGTCCTCAGAGCATGCGCAGACCAGCTGGCTGGTGTGTTACGGACATATTCAATCAATCCCTATCTGAGTCTGCTCTCCCCACATGCTTCAAGAGGGCCACCATTATTCCTGTTCCCAAAAAAGCTAAGGTAACTGAAATAAATGACTATCGCCCCGTTGCACTCACTTCTGTCATCATGAAGTGCTTTGAGAGACTAGTCAAGTCTCATATCACCTGACTTGGTGATAGACCTAGACCCACTCCAATTTGCTTACCACCCCAATAGGTCCACTGATGATGCAATCGCCAACACACTGCACACTGCCCTATCCCATTTGGACAAGAAGAATACCTACGTAAGAACGGAAACATGACTACACTTCATTGACTACAGCTCAGTGCCCTCCAAACTCGTCGTTAAGACCCTGGGTCCCGTATGCAACTGGGTCCTGGACTTTCTGACGGGCTGCCCCCAGGGGGGAGCCCTCGTTAACACACAAGCAGGAAAAACATGTGGAAATGCTTGAACCAATTTCTCATCTGTAGTTCTGATTTCTGGGTTGTCTACTACCTCTAACACAGGAGTGACATTACCACCAGCAATATCATTCCCACAGACAGGATGCAGTTTCTCAAATGCTGAATCAATAACTCGAGCCACATGACGAGCCAAAGACTTGACTAAACCCAAACTTTTCATTTTTGGGGACGGTGACTGGGACTGTTGCGGTTTATTTTTCAAAACTGGGCAGTCCGCAATCATACGTACCCTTTTGGTGACGGTAAAAACATTCACGGGTTTCATGAAAAGGCTTAGGTTGTAGAGGAAAAGCGACCTGAACGAGGAACTGATGACGTAATCGTCCGCCTTCAAAACGTGTTGCACCAAAGACAGTCTTGTGTGTCAAAGCGTACTCATCTGCCAACACTGCTGCTTGGGACAATGTCGCCACCTTCTGTTCATTTAAATGAACTACAATTCTATCTGGAGGTTCCTTTTAAAGTCCTCCAACAGCATCAACTCCTGAATACAGCAAAGGTGTTAGCTTTGCTGGCTGAACACCAGCGACTAAACAGGACTCTTTTCCCTAGCATAGTCAACAAATGTACGGTGAGACGTTTTTTTGTGGTTCCTGAAGCGCTGCCTATAACGCTCAGGCACCAAATCATAAGCCCGCAACACGGTAGTTTTAACTGTATTGTAGTGGAAACTGTCTTCCAGGAGAGAGCAGCTACTACTTCCTGGGCTTTCCCAGACAATTGTAACAAGAGCGGACAAACCTCGAGGGCCAATGCAGCGCAGCGGCCACACGCTCAAACGAGAAATAAGAGTCAACTTCGACTCTCGAATGGAGGGACTAAAGCTATGTTTTTACTCACATCGAAGTGGGTTTGATGATGAGCGCTTGTGGAGTCGCACTGGAGGCAGCGTCTAGCTCCAGTGTCGGATCCTCACCTCCTTGTC
>NW_022264838.1:0-22241 GCF_002021735.2 Oncorhynchus kisutch
GTAGAATAATTGGCCATGCTGTCAATCCGCATGACATTCTGCCGTGTTTAAAACACTGGAAACTCAGACTGGGAAATCTCAGACTTTAGTGAGTTCAAGACACTGGGAACTCGGAAAAACAACTAGCTCCAACTGGGAAAATACATTTTGAGCTGTCATCCAGCTCGGAATTCCAAGCCGAGACCACGGCCTCTTTCTAGAGCTCCGACCTGAAGATCACTGATGTCATGATCCGACCTTGTTTTTTTACGAGTTCCCCCGTTCTCTTGAAGAATCTTTGATGCCACAAAAGGGCAGCCGCACCACCTTCCTGTTCAAGTGAGCACAGCACAACAACTGCCAGTCCAAAAATGTCTTGTATGCTACTGTATAAATGAGCTATATGCTTTTCTCCTCACAAGGAGGTGATGTTATATAATGTTGTTGGGTCTGTAACCATGTTTGCCAGTGACAGTCTCTTTTCAATAAAAGAAAATGTTCAGTAATAGACCCTGTTATTTACAGTTGATATTGCGAGGGTGGTTTTGTTTGCACAATGCGCTGTCTGGGAGTCTGTATATTGTCTATAAAAGTTGATCCTTATGATTGTATTTCCTAGGCCTAATAAAATACTTAAAATGGTAGGTTTAACCGCGTCTCTGTCTCTGTGTGTCTCTGTGTCCGTCTTTGTCTGTAGTGACTTAAAGAAGAGTAAAGTTAAATTCATCAAGATGTTGAGGCCTTATCTGAAAAACGTCTATGTGAATTTCTGTCGGTGTCCATTTTAAAGAGCTGACGGAATAGGCCTTATTCGTTGCAGCTTGTTTGCTTGCACTTGCTGACACTTAGAGCTACAGTAAGTGTTAATGAATAAAACAAACATTAAGAATTTACTGAATATCAATGTAACGTCTGTGTATGGTTCAAATGTTAACTCATGTTGGCGTTCGTTATTATTGAAGGACAAACGGTTCTTATCGACTTACACAAATCCCAAGGTGTCAGTAGAAATCACATTTGTTTAAGCAAGTCAGCTATGGTTTAAAAAGTCAGTAACTGAGGTTGAATAAACTGTTCGTTGCTAGATGATCCACAAGTGTAGCTGTGGTAATGAGTCACTCCATGGTGCTGAAGGAAAGCTCTGCTGTCAGACAGCTTAATGTAGGCCCTAACAGTTTGTGGGCACCGTTTGTCACCCTTATAGGGCAATTAATGTATTGTTTAGTGTTGTTTGTTTGTTTTAGCTTTGCTGGCATGCATCTTAAACAAATGGTTGAGTTTGCCCCACCAAGATTTAGATGCTAAAATTCGCCACTGCAGAGCATGATAATAAATCAAAAGGTTCAAATTGTACAATCCAGTGTGGAAGCTCTTAGTGATTTACCCAGAAAGACTCACAGCTGTAATTAATTCAAATCAAATTTTATCAATCAGTCCATGCTGCCGAATACAACAGGTCTTAGGTAGACCTTACAGTGAAATGCTTACTTACGAGCCCTAACCATCAATGCAGTTAAAAAAACATGGATAAGAATACGAGAAAAGTAACAAGTAATTAAAGAGCAGCAGTAAATAACAATAGCGAGATATAAAGTGGGGACTGATACAGAGTCAATTTGCGGGCGTACCGGTAGTTGAAGTATATGTACTGTCGGTAGAGTTTATTAAAGTGACTATGCATAATGACAAAGGTGATTATATCATTAACATGTATTGACTCAGGGGTGTGACATTTCTGTATTTAAGTTTCATAAATTTGCAAAAATGTCTAAAAACATGTTTTCACTTTGTCATTATAAACGCTATTGTGTGTAGATAAGTGAAGAAAAAATCTCTTTATCAACTTTGAATTCAGGCTGTAACACAAAGTGTGGAATAAGTCCAGGGGTATGAATACTTTCTGAAAGCACTGTAAAGTAGAAACAAAAAGTATGATTACTGTATAGTCAAATTGACTACTATGATGATATATTATGTAATTCTGTTAGGTTCTAATTCTGGTTCAATAATCTATACGGATACCAAAGAAAGCTCAGGCTAGAATTATTCACCTGACTGGGTTATGCAGCTGCAAGAACACATACAAGTTACAAGCACATGTATTCAAACCTCCTTATACAGTACATACGTAGGACATTTAATAGTAGAAAGGTATTGTAAAGCGTAAGAGAATAGAGTAGATGTCACGGGTCAAAATTTTGATTGATGACCCTATGTGAACTCTATGTGAACCCTATGTAGTGATGACGTGTGCATGTCTTCTGGTCAGCAAGCCTGGTTTAGGTGGGGGCTATGGGGTGAGTAAGGGTCCATTTGACAGGCCGTTAATGATTGATGACCCAAGCCTGATAGACAGCCTGGTTAGGTGGGGGCTATGGGTGAGTAAGGGTCCCTTTGACAGGCCGTTAATGATTGATGACCCAAGCCTGATTTATGACCCTATGTAATGATTTATGACCCTATGTCATGTAGAAGGGTGCATGCCCTGGGTTGAGTAAGTGACCATGTGTCAGGTCAACCTGTTACTGTTTCTCACGGTTTGGGTTGGTTAAGGCCCCTTATAAAGCCGCTGAACAATACCTGTTTAAGACTGTACATGATAACCCCCCTGAATATTAAACAAAATGACACTATGCCAATTTTAGGGATGTTATGCTCGGCTTGTCATGAACCCAGTGACCAAAGCCTTGAAGAAGTTCTGTGTGAAGCTCCAGAATGTTTTAAAGGATTTTTGGGTACGAGTGAGGGCCACATGTCTTACATATTCCACCCGGAGGATTCTACGGTAAAGATATTCACAGACCGTGGACCCAAACCCCTTTATCCTGCAAACCTGGGAGTTTTCCCCCGGCTCTGGGGATGAGAGAATGGCTAAACATCAGGCTGGCTCTTTGTAAAATTGAACAGGTCCTAAGTGTTACAAATGTGCCAGGATATGCGTTGGAAGAACAGGTCTGCGGCCGCAGTGATCTCAAGGCTCTAAGATTGCTTCAATGGACTATAGCCCTGACAACAAAGTGACAATTTTAGCCTGTGACCTTTATGATAAGGCTAATGCTACAAAGTCTGTCAATTCTCCGGTAGCTTCCAGAGCCCGCAAACATGTAAACTTTTTTATTCCTGTGTTTAGTTTTAAATGGGTGGATTATCCAATTTTTCATAACACTTATGAATAAGCTGGACATTCTCTTCCAAAATGGGGAACAGTTAAAGCGCTGGGCGAGGCTTTCCTTGAGACAGAGTCAAGACCAAAAGGCCCGACGGCGGATCTACCCCTGGAGTGAAAACTTACCATGTGTTGATGGACATAGCAAGAGAGCCTTGCCTTTTGAGGGTGAACTCGACACGGACAATTGCGGTTGGTTGCATAAGCTCCCAGGATCTGTAAGAAAGGCATCGTAAAATACCTTAAGAATGTAACGATATAAAATGTATGTACTAAATATTTTGAATGAAATAAATGGTTTTAAAATCAGAATCTCACCACGTTATGAACTCTCGCGTTTGTTCACTCTTAGCGCAGTCTGTCCCTGAGAAAAATCTTGCGGAAAAAGCATGTGCGCGCGCATGTGCGTGAGGGAGTTTTCTGTAGTGGCTGTGTGTGTGTGTGTGTGTGTGTGTGTGTGTGTGTGTGTGTGTGTGTGTTGTGTGTGTGTGTGTTCAAAAACAGAAAAAGGGGGGCGGGTTGTTTGTTAAAAAATACCCATGCATGCCTGGTGGGTCGTTTGAAACCAAGGTTTACACTAGCCTGCAAAACAGATGCCTACCCCCCAACAATAATATTGTGTCTTACGACTCCTAATCTTAAAGGCCTTTCATAAAACTATTTTTTTGGTGGGCTAAAAAGTCATTCATCCCAGCGATGTCGAGAACAACACACCCCCATGCATCTAGGTGCTAGCACCCCGGAGATTTTAGAAGCTCCAAAAGGATCCTAATGTTTAGACACACCCATACCATGTGTTTGAAATGTGTCAAATATACCATGGGCGGGGGTATAGCCCGAAAAAAAACGACAAACCCAAATGCTATGTAAAAAAATCATTCAGGGGTTTTTCTCTAGGTCGTAGGGTACAAAAGCGCTAGAAACCATGGGCAATGTTAGCAGCGTTTTAGTTCCGATGCAAACAGCACCTCCAGAAACTCCAAGAATCGTTATCGGACTGAAGCGTTAAAAAAGATAATCGGGGAAAACAGTCTAATGGATCTATCGCAAGGTGAGTTCTTGAAATAAATCTTTATTAGATTTGATTGTTGTGGGGAATTGTTTGAAAAGCGTGGGATGTTAGAAATATTACAATCATTAGGATCAGTATGCTTACCGTATAACAAGGCAATATTAGCTAAAGTGATTATAGCTTTAATATTGTCGAATGTTTTATAGATTCTGAAGCATTCACGCAGATACTCCGAGGTATAACTGAGCTCGAATCATCCCATGGGGCTCCGAAACAAACGCCTGCCCTGAATTGTCAACGTAAGTAAGCTCCAAGAATTCCATACATAAAAATATTTATACCTTAAAAACAAAAAGTGTGGGCATCTTATATTAAAAGTTATTTTATATGTTTACAGAGGACCTAAAGCCTAGAAGGTTAAACGATGCCCTATGGAGCCTGAACGGTTTCTGCGAAGCATATGACTACGAGACAATTCTGCCCTACTCCCAGGATGTATTTACCCAAAAGCAGCGAACAGAGACTTTAAACGGCAGGTCAACTCCCCTTGGCCAGGACAACGTTGTCCCCCATATTTCTAAACACCAAAGGATAATTAGTGCTCAGATCCACAGTTCCGCTTCACCCGAACAATTCTACTTGGCCGATATTCACGAGACGTCGTTCCAAGGACTAGGTATGAATCAATTATATTATTATTTATATATATTATTATTTTAATATTTATATTTTTTTTTATGCCGGAATATGTTAAAACAAGGCCTAATGCTGTTTTTTTGTTTGTTTTTTTCAGGCTCCCCATCTACCGGACCTGCAGATGTTGTAATACAGGTTGAACAAACACAACAGCCCCTGGTTTCAGAGCTTCTTCAGAACAGCCCTCGTCAAAAAAGCCGAGGTATTTAATTAATGTATTGTTAATATATAGGCTTATATCTGAAATGTATTTGGCATTTTTAACATATTTAGGGTTAATAACCTATTTGTGTATGTATTATTTTTATTTCAGACTCCGCACCGGCTTATGAACACAACGCACAAAACATCGGAGGATGCCAGACAAGCATACCCAGAGAGGCTCCAAGACACCAGCGAAACCTGATGATGTCAAGATTTAAATGGACATTTCTGAGGTAGACATTTGATGTTCTGTGAAAGCTGGCCAACCTTCTTGAATCGGCCAATTCTGTGGGGGGAAACAGCAGATTCTGAAATAGACCAGAGACGTTTTTTCAAGCGGTTTACCCTGGGTTAAAAATCACGAAAAGGCTCTACTCCAGAGGCGCATGTGTATTCTACTCGAGCATCAATACATCAGGATGTGTCATTCTGGCGTAGCGAGCTACCACCGTATGTTAAAAAACATTAGGGCTAAAAACAAAGCAAATACCGCCGTTACAAAAACACACATGTAAACACACACACACACACACAACACATCCTTAATTAGACAGATGGCGCCCCTATAGACAAAGTGAGACAATTGAAACCCTCTAGCCAGGATCCCTACAGAGCTCCAAGATATAGTTAACATATGATGATTCGGGGGGTAATGATCATAATGACAATAGATGAAAATCTATTATCCCAGATTCCCTCCGAACTCAGTAGACATTATTACACGTATGAATGAGTCAGGGGCCGTCGAGGAAAATCCTGTTAACACAGATTCCCGAACCATCATATCTCTAATTCCCAGCTTAACGCGAGCCCTAGGTTAATTCGGCCCCACAGACACCTCTAAGACAGCCTTTAACAGAACATTGTCCGAAGAGTCTGAAAGTCAATATGATGTTTTTGAACAGTTGGACAAATGTCTAGGCAAATCTGGGAGGGGCGGGGTCTTGTAGATCAGTGTACCAGAACGAGAGCGCTAGGTTTAATTCGGCACCCCCAGCACCTATAAATCAGCCTTTACACCAATGTCCCGAAGAGTCTGAAACCCAATACGATGTTTTGAACAGTTGGACAATTGCCTATGCAAATCTGGAGGGGGGAGGTCTTGATCGAAGTGTACATGTTTTCTTCGAAATAATTCAACAATATTGAGGTTCGCCAGTTTTTCAATTTCGCAGTGGGGGGGTCAGATTCGGGGAATATGCTGTGTTTTACGTAATGCTATACGGACACTTTGAATAGAATGTTAGCGGGATTAGAGATTATAGCGAACCTAGGGATCTCTTACGAGTGGAAATTGTGGAGACAGTCTATCAGAGCAAGGTATCGCTTATTTTACAGAATGGTGAAGCAGAGCTTGAACAATTTGTTAAACTGCTAGAACGCCTTGTTCAGTCAAATTAAACGTAGCTAGCAGATAGGACCCTCGAACTTGTAGTACAATTAGTACGCCAACCACAAGGGGGGCGGGGGTCAGAGACGAAGCTCGAGATGTTAATGCAGTCCGAAATCATAAGCAATAAAAGGCCTATCTCATAAACTTCTACAATCCAGGTAATAAGCTATGTTTTGCCATAGGTTTGGCCCACTTACTCAGAGCCCATGATGTACGGATCAAGCCGCGTTACATAAAGCTCGAGAGCTACAAACTGCGGTGGGTCCTCGGTATAGCAGGATGCTGTGGCTTTCTCAGTACATAGTCAAATTTGAAAACTTTCTGAACATCAAGATTGTGGTTTTGTATCCACAGGTAGGCTAATGACGCTCTCCTCAAGTTCCAAAATATACCCGAACCACATCCTAAGACTATTGTACTTTTATGTGCAAAATGAGGCATTACTATGCCGTAACTAACATCACCAGCCTTTTAGGCGCGCCATATGTCTGTCCAGCCTGTCATACACGGCCTACACACGCAATGGGGGGGCACTCGTGCCGTTACAACTGTTCAGTATGTCTGGATAAACATGCCCTATTGCAGTCCGCTAAACTTGACCCCCCCTGTGCGATTGTCACCGCACATGTCGTTCGGACCTACTGTTACGAAAAACACAAAACTGAAACATGGCATCCAAGGCATGTAAATCTGTAAGCAGTTGTGAGCATTAACAAGAATGTCCAAAATGGTCATTGCAATTACAACCTTAAAATAGATAGCCCTAAACCATCATGTTTGTGGAATTATACACTGCCAATCTGTAAAGGTCCTTTGAAAAGCAGAGACGCGGAAGCGGTTCAAGAAGTAACACATGAGTGTTACATTCAGCCCTTGGCTGAAGATGAACATACAGAGAAATATGTGTTTTATGATTTTGAGACAACTCAGCAATCAGGGGTTCATTTGCCTATTTTTGTGTCAACCATGACTTTCAAGGGTGAAAAATGGTCGGCCGAGGGACCCGATTGTGCCCGACTCTTTCTAAAACATTTTAGAAAAGCCCAGTACAGAAACTTCACGTTTATAGCTCACAATGCTAGGGCCTATGACTCCTATCTGCTTCTGAACCCTTTGATACAGCAAGGCGTGGCACCCAGTGTCATAGCTCAAGGGAGTAAAATATTATGCTTTGTTGACCCCGCCTTCAAACAGAGATACATTGACAGCTTAAGCTTCTTACCCATGAGATTGGCTCAAATGCCAGAGGCCTTGGGTTTTGAAAACTCTGTCAAAGGCTATTTCCCTCATTTCTTCACATCTGAGGAGAATCTACATTATATAGGATCTTATCCAGCCCCCGAAATGTACGGGTGTGATCAAATGTCTCCCAAAGAGCGTGAGAGATTCATGACATGGTACGAGACCGTAAGACATGGCACTTTTGATTTCCATAAAGAGATGGAATCATACTGTGACAATGACGTTGTTATACTTCGTGAAGGATGCCTCAGATTCAGAGAAGAGGTAATCAAAGATGCGGGCATTGACCCCTGGAGCTGTACAACTATTGCATCAGCGTGCATGAAAACCTATCGTACACACTATCTAACTCCTGAATCTATAGCTATCCCATCGCCAGACAACTACCGACGCCAATTCAAGGCCTACTCTAGTGGTTCCATTCAATGGTTGGAGTACTTGGCCCAGGATAAAGATATTTTTATCCAACATGCTTTGAATCGGGGGGAGAAGGCTTTTGGGCCTTACCATGTAGATGGATACACACAGATTGACGGGGTTGAGACAGTGTATGAGTACAACGGTTGTTTCTTCCACGGTTGTAAATTATGCTTTGTCCCCCACACCTTGTGTGTCCTAACCCAAAAGACTTTTGGGGAAATGTACCAAGAGTTTCAAGACAAACTGAATTCTTTAAAGGCTACTTACGGGTTAAAAGTTGTGGTTTTGTGGGAGCACGAATGGACAGCCCTCAAAAAGGCAGATCCTAGTGTTAAGGCCTTCCTTACCCATTATGACCCTCCAGAGCCCCTGGAACCGCGACAGGCCTTGTTTGGAGGCCGGACCAATGCTTTGACATTGCGTTATGTAGCTCAACCCGACGAGACAATAGGCTATGTAGATTTTACATCCCTATATCCTCATGTAATGAGTTCCTCATTCTATCCTATAGGGCATCCTGAAATTATTCACAGCGACTTTGACGAACCCCAAAATTATTTTGGTTTAATCAAAGCGACTGTCTACCCTCCTAGGGGGCTGTTTATACCTGTGTTGCCTTACAAGGGTCCTAAAGGAAAACTTTTCTTTCCCCTTTGTCGCACATGCTGTGAAAACCACAACCAGGAAAACCCCTGTGATCACACAGATCAAGAAAGAGCCCTGACCGGTGTATGGGTCACTGTAGAATTCTCTAAGGCTTTAGAGAAGGGGTATCGTGTGGCCAAAATCTTTGAAGTGTGGAACTTTTCCAGGAAATCAGACACACTTTTTAAAGAGTACATCAAAACCTTCTTGAGATGCAAGCAGATGGCTTCAGGCTATCCTGCATCGGTCACAGATCAAGAAAGTAAAGACCAGTACATTCAAGACTACCATGACAGAGAAGGCATACTTCTTGACCCTGACAGAATAGAGGTCAACAAAACCAAAAGAAATGTGTCGAAATTGTACTTGAACTCCCTTTGGGGGAAATTAGCGCAGAGATGCAATATGCTAACAACTTCGATCATTAAAGACCCCGAAGAATTTTTGGAATTTGTTTTTTCGGACCAATACGAAATTTCACATTTTTCCTTCTTGAGTCAAGACATTGCCTTGGTGCAATGGAGGCGCCACCAAAAGTGGGTTCTACCCCCGGGTAATGTAAATGTGTTTCTTGCAGCATTTACCACAGCCTATGGCCGCCTTGAACTGTACACCCTCATGGAACAGCTTCAGAGGCGGGTTCTTTACCACGACACAGACTCTGTGGTCTATGTAAGCAAACCGGGGGATTGGACCCCCCCACTTAGCAACTATCTTGGGGGTTTAACGAGTGAACTCGAAGAGGGTGACCATATTACAGAATGGTCCTCATGTGGTCCAAAAAGCTATGCTTTTAGGACTAAAGCCAATCACGTGGTGTTGAAAGCCAAAGGCGTGACTCAAAACTATGAAAATGCACCGCGTGTAAACTTGGAATCAATCACGCGCTTGGTCGAGGGGTTCGTAAAGGACAAGAATAGTGACTTGGAGATTTTGAGCTCCTACAACAAAATAGTGAGGGATAAAAAGGGGTTCCATCTAAGAAACGCACCACTCACTAAAAGATTCAGGGTAGTCTATGACAAGAGACAGCTATTGCCTGACGGTACCACATTGCCCTTTGGCTACTGACTTATGCTACAAGCCCCAGTGTGTCTTAAAGCTTAAGATATTATGACTGCTGTCGAGGGTTTTGACCCCCGGCTACAATTGCCTTTTTCAGCATTAATTGCCGGCCCTTCAAACAGTGGCAAAACTTTTTTTGTAAAAAGTATTTTAGAGAATTCTGAACATGTGTTATCTCAAAAGCCTGACAATATTGTATGGTGTTATTCATGTTACCAACCTCTGTATGATGAATTATTGAAGACAATAAAAATCAAGTTTGTTGAAGGAATACCCGATTCTCTGTCTGATGATGAACTTCTCCCCCCACATGTAAATAATCTGCTGGTTTTGGACGATATGCTATTTGCTGGTAGCGAACACCCTGAAATTGCACGAGCTTTTACCCAATATACTCATCATAGAAACCTGTCCGTGCTTTACTTGGTCCAGAATGTGTTTCACCAAGGTAAAAATAGTCGGACCATTAGCTTGAATGCCAACTACATGGTATTGTTTAAAAATCCTAGAGACAAACTGCAAATTAGCACTCTAGCTCAGCAGATGTACCCTGGACGGAAATCATACTTTATGGAGAGCTATGAGGACGCTACCAAAGAGCCATTTTCTTATTTAATCGTGGATTTAAAAGCAAATACTCCAGAACACCTTAGGCTACGTACAGGGCTGTTTCCGGGGGAGAGGCCTGCTGCATACCTTCCTAAAAAGTAAACGCTATGTCTCTGCGTTTAAAAAGAAACCTCCCCCTCTTGAGAAGGCTAGTAGGTTCTACAGCTAAAGAACGGAAGGCCATCTTGGGTCGCTGTTCTTCAGATCTCATATTAGCCCTATGTGAGATTGCTTTGAATCTTCTCAAAGGACGCATTCCACTCACCCTGAACCAATTGAAAAAATTAAGGAGACAAAAGACAGCGATCAAACTCTTTGCCAATAAAAGGGCCAGTCTTCAAAAGAAAAGACATAGTATACAACAGTCTGGGGGTTTTCTTCTACCTTTACTCAGTATAGCCGTGCCCTTCATCACCAGCCTTATTGCGGCCAGACGTGGTGGTTGAACACGTGGGTGTGATGGCCACTAAAATGTACTTGGTGCCTCAACAAGAGTTGGATAGACTTAAAAAACAAATGCAGGGTCCTGAAGATATCAGACAAACAGCGGAAAATGATTTGGATACGGCCATGAAGGATGTTTTGAACCGAAAAGGATTGAACCCCTATGATAAGATTCAAAAATACACAAACCTAATGCAAAGGTATTTGACTCGGGTAAAGCAAGGGGAGAGAGAGACTAACCATTTAACCCTTTCCCTACCGGACCCTTTAACAGATGTCGAACCTAACGATAGCCATGCCCCTGTAAGGCCTGTACCGTCGATCTTACCTAGTGGCGATAATATGTCGGGTGAAGCTCAAATGCCATTTGAAGATAAAGTTATGCATGACCTACTGACACATGTGCCTTTACGTAACAGGAAGAATGTTAAATACATTATGAACAAGATAAAAGACTCAAAGGGGATAGCTGCTTGGAACGACTCTGGAGAGTTTATCCTTCAGGGCTCTGTGGTTAGGGGGTCCCATATGCAGGACTTGCTTAAAAGTACCACGGCTGCCCACAAGGTTGCTGATGACCGAAGGCCCTCCCGGCTGGCGTCAGTTTCTTAAGGCCCTGGCAATCCTCAACATCCCCTCTCCGGTGTACCCAACCATAAGCTTCGTCAACAGATTCAAGCTTTAAAACAAAAGCCTTCAACGAGATACAGCACCCCTAAAGATGCCCCAACGACACCGGCCCCATATGAAAGCGATGATGCTAACTCATTTACTCCCATGAACGTCTCAGGACCTTTCCTAAACCCGATCCTCTCGGCGTGGTTAGACTTTTGAAAATGACTTTTGAATGACTATGATTAAATTCAATAAATTTTTTATTTGAAAAATAAGCAAGTTAACATTTGTGGCATTCTTGAAACATATGACGTGAGCATACGCCTTGATTACGCGTTCTTAAAGGACACACATTTGAACACTTTTGATATTTTCTAACAAAACAAGATACAAGGTTATCATTACTTCTTAATCATCCTTATAAAGAGACATAACATCTTCAAAAGAAACTCCCGGGCTCTTTGGCACAGGTAAAATACACAGTGGTGACCGCATGTAGTGGAAAGGTTATCTTGCACTTGTTTGATGTTGTAGTAGATCTTTGTACCGTTTAGGGTCAAAAATCTTTAATAGATTTAGGGAAATGTGAAAAACCGGGGGGGAAAGCCATAGGAATCAAAAAAAGTTGAGATTTTTCGTCCACCTTCCTGTTCTAATGTCATAGCTAGCCAATGTTCACCAGGCATGTGTTTAGGATGGGTATTGACAATAAACATTGCAGGCCTCTCAGACCATATCTCCATAGGTAATTCATCACAAGCCAACACTCCACAAAATTGTTTTCCAATCAAGCGGCTCATGAGCCCGTCCAACTCTTGGGTATTCATGTCTTTGTTCAAAGGTCCTTAATAATAATCCACTAAGACCTGTCTTCGGGCATTCACTTCCAAGATTGAATCAGAGCATGCGTAAACAATCATGCTAACTGTACAGGTTAAAGGTGTACGGAAACGCATTTCCAGCCTGAGGTTACCTTGGGACACCACAGACAGATTTCCTGAGGTGTCATCATCAGGTGATAAATTGAAAGCATACAATGTGTAACCCTCTGCAAAATCATTTCTGTCAATAGGTAAAGAGAGATCTTTTAGATGTCGCCCTGTAGCCAGGAATAGATTGTAAAATTCTCGCACAGATATGTTGTTATTAAATTGTGGTTGGAAAGCCTTCGCCGGAACCTGACGTCCGTCCTGACAGAGCGCTACATACTCTGCATTGAAGTGCTGAAAATTAAAGGGGTTTTTATCTAAACTTCCGTATTAGAGGCGTGATCAACCAGACCTATAACCACATATCTAGGTAAAGGGCCTAGAAATAGGTTTTCTTGACTGCAGATTCTACTGCCCACAGGTATGCTAAAGGTTTTCATGGTAATTCTTTGGAGAGGGTAAAGGGCATTTCCTTTCATCAAAGCATGTGAGTGACCCAGGCGCACGGCCGGAGATACAGATACTTTTTTAATAAAAAGGGTTGCCCCCAACACTTTCAAACTAAAATCCCCGTCTTGGGGAGACATCAGGCAAAAATCATCCTTGGCCCTGGTTAATTTTAATCTTAAATCAACCGAATTTAAGAGTAACCGTTCTTGAAAGAAAATGTCAGAGTGTATAGGGCCTAGCAAATGAAACTCTCGAGATTCGGCGCAGTAGCGAGCTCGTGCCGCTAGTCCTTTGTTTGCACCGGTGGAAGGGTCTGTCGATTCCATAGAGGCTCCTGCAGTATCCTTGCTAAACAGCCCGGCGCTAAATTGGGTTTTGAGAGTGTCTTCGGAGTAGTTTAGTAAACACTCCATGATGGCTCTATAAGGGTATGTAGCGCTGCTTTGACTGATTAGGCGTTCACCCCAAAGTCACATCAACTTGGGAGAAAATGGTGGCCAAGGGGTAATTAATGAGACTCACTTTGGCATCGTCTGCAATATTAGACCCATCTCTTTTGGTCACTTTTAGACGTAAATGCACCAAGGTGTTGTTGAGGTCCAGATAGTTGTCACCATGCCTGGTATGAAAAATTCGATAGGCCGTTATCGGTAATAGCAGAGAGAGGGGCTATCTCCACATAACTGGATCTATCTATTGAATGCTGCGTTAACGGTGCCGTGAAAAGATCAAGTTCTGTCTTTATAGCTTCAGAGGACATTCGATGTAAAAGAGCCATGTCACTTATCTTTTAGAAAATACTTCCTAGTATTCTTTTAGCCTGTTTTGGTACAGACCTCCTCACTTTACCCCGTCTTTGACTTACTGAGGTTCTTTTAACAGTTAACCGCCGCTTTTTAGGTGCAGGTCTACGCCTTAAACCAGGAGGTCTCTTTTTGGCCTTCGAGACAATATCATAAGCCCCGAGCCTTCTTGATGCTCCACCTCTGGTGACGCCCTTCGGGTCATAGCATTGGCCTACAACCTCACTTACTATATTTTTAGCCGCTGATTTTAAATGTGGTTTGGCTATGCTGAAGCCTCTCTTCATAAACGGTAAACCATCCTGAAGAGGTTACGGAATATACCTCCTATCCCGAACCATACATTGTCGGCGCTCCATGATATCCTGGAGTCCATTACCCCACTTGATCCACATAGTATGAAACATAACGGTTAGGGTCGAGCTGATGGAGCTCCATACACCCTTTTATTTGTATTATGTTTATAAATATAATACAGCTATTATATATGTAGAGAGGTTTGGTGGGTCTAAAGTGGAGTTTTACAATCGTTTTACCATAAGTAAATTCAATGTTTTCGTTCTGATCCGTTTTAAGCTCAACCAGAATGTTTTCAATATAGTTCTTGCTGACATGTACCGTAGTGCGGCTTGTCATAATTGACAGTGACGATGTCCCCATCCTTGCCGTCTATATGAACTGTTCGCAGGAGGGGACACAGCTGTCTCCGACCCTTTGATAGGTTATGATGTCGGTATAGACAATATGTTGTAAAAGCCTGCATGTATATCCGCAGGGAATGGGAATAATTTATCGTTCACATACGTCCATTTATTGGGACCCATCCCCAACATGTAGGATAAATTACCGCTGGTCTTTATACCTCCGTTAGCAGGCCCTGAGATTTGTATCCTTTTATGGATTGGATTGTAGAATAGGAATATTTCCATCTTGTTCCAGGGTTAGGTGTTCATTCAACTCTGAGACGATCCTGTCGACGGTTCTATAGAAACCTTTTTAAGCTTAATAAGTTTCGCAGGTTCCGAGAACCTTTGCAATAAAATCACGGTCCTTAGCTTGGATATTATACCAACTATGGGGGTATGTAATCTCGCTGAGACCTACTTCCCCAAGCCTCTGATAACTCTATAGCTTTGGAAAATTGGTTGTATACTTCGAACTCTGATTATTCCGATATATCTGTGCCGACGCATTACTGGGGAGAGTCAGGTAGAAGCCGCTGTGTTCCATGATGCCCAACTGTGTACACGCGAATGATGCGCTAGTTATCATGACTAGGGGTTTAATTAACCCCCGTTGCCTCCACCACATCCTGCTCCAATACCCAACTGTTGAACTTTTGAGGCCAGTTTTTCCAGCGGACCAGCAACCATTTTTTACCCTTTCTCCTTCTGATCTAGAATCTCCTCCACGTGAAAGACTTTGTCTTTACCCAACTGGACCTTCTGTAATTCCTTCTCATAAAAAGATCCCTCTATAAGATCCCCGTCATAATCTTTTAATTTGTAGACCGGCGGAATGCGTGGCAGACATTCGGTAACGGTAAACAACTCCGAGCTAAAGCCTTGTTCGTATTTTTTGTCGAAAACACCCTCAACTTTGATATACGCACCAAGTCACCCACTAGGAATTTAAAAGTCATTTTTTTCTTACGGCGAAGTGGGAACAACCATACATATTTTTAAAGACTTGAAAAGAGTTTTCCGAAGAGACCTCCGAGGGCTTCATACGTATAGTCTTATGGTAGCTGTGGTTGTAACCGTTTACTAAATCCTGAACTATGTCTGTATATCGGTTGGTGTTGTGAGCTGTAAAATAGCGCCACATCCGCTCTTTCAAAGTCCTATTAAAGCGTTCCACAACCGAAGCTTTCAAATCAGAGCCTGTAGCAAAATGTACTATATTATACTTATTCATTAGCTTCTGAAATGTTTGATTAAAAAATTCTTTTCCGCCATCCGTCTGCACTTTCTTGGGGGCGCCTCCTGCCTTCAAGATCGATTCAAAGGCCCTGGTCACCTCTGCCCCGCTCTTATTTTTAACACCCTTACATAGGCTAATTTAGAGAAAATATCTATAACCGTTAGCATGTAGCGATTTCCATCATTTTTATCGGCAAGGGACTGCATGTCACATAGATCCGCCTGAAATTGGGATAATGGATGCGTAGAAAAACTCTATTTCTTGGAAATGTTTTCTTACAGGTTTATGTAGAGTGTAGGCATCTTGCTCTGATAACCATTCATTCACTTTAGCATCGCTTAACAGACTACCTGTTTCTTCGACTATAGCTCTCTGTAAACGCTCTTTACCCCCATAAGACCCGGGGTTAG
Source organism: Oncorhynchus kisutch (assembly GCF_002021735.2). Taxonomy (NCBI): domain Eukaryota; kingdom Metazoa; phylum Chordata; class Actinopteri; order Salmoniformes; family Salmonidae; genus Oncorhynchus; species Oncorhynchus kisutch. The sequence continues at coordinate 16,006 of NW_022264838.1, forward strand.
AGGGATTATAATATATGTTTTTCAACAGCTGCTCAGCCATCCTTCTTGCCTCTCTGAGGTACAATAACTGTAATGAGCCACTTTCATATAACGACAACATTTCAGTTTGTGAATTTTTATTTTAAGAATGCAACAATTATTACGTATACAGACAATTCAGGATTTGTTGCAAGATACAAGTCCCCGTTTTCTCAACAATCACAGCATGCAACACCCTGTATATATTGTTTAGATTTACAGGTTTGTTTCGCTGAATTTTTAAAACACACACGTCTGATATATAAGTATATAAACAACAAATATGATACACATTCACATTAAAGGGTGGTTCAAACAAATAATGTAAAATCTTAGCCAAAGTTATTTCTAGTTCTTCAGAATCCTCAACAAGCCTTGATACCATATGTGACCATTGTAAACTCTCGCCCGTATGTCGGACATGTTTCATGATTTGCTCCATTTTTAACACACGCTCTACAATAACCCCTGTATTGTGGGTTGTGTAGAACTTTACATTGTTCACTTTATTTTCAATAATCTGATGCATAACATTTGTAAGGTCTCTCAAAAGAAAAAATGTATTTATTCGCTCAAACATCGTAGACACATAGTTACCCATAGCTCTAAATAAACAAAATGTCACTCGGTCTCTTGGGATTTATTGAGCCAGAAAAGCATCACATCAGCCATCACAGCTTCCCTGTATTTGTTGTCGTCCACCAGGGTGTGTCGGATTTCTTTGAGTTTCTCATGGATGAAGAGGGCCTCCTTCAGTTCATGTAGGAAGGCTTCGGTTACCCCGTAAACTCTAGGGATAGACGGCGCAATACCCATAGACTCCAGGGCGATGACCAGCGCTGGTATAAAACGGCAGGACCACAGTCTTTTCACCAGCTCCTCAAAATGATTGAAAAAGTAGTATCTAGGAGGGTCGTAGAGGCAAGGATGACGACGCTGGCTGGGATGATTGATCTCACAGCCGATGCATTTTTCTCGTATATATTCGCCAATCACCACGTTTAAAAGTGTAGCTACAGAGGCCTTGATTGTATCCACAAAAACAGTACTGGCCACCCCATCAAACACATCCTCAGGCTGGGTAAATGTCGGGGGTGTCACGGGTCTTGCCAGGGGTGCGTAGAGTGTAGGGCTTCGTGGCATAGAGTCTTTAGTGTCGGGCCCCATGACGTAGTGGCTTCCTCGTAGATGGTCTGGAGATCCATGGTGTATTCTGAAATGAAGAACTGTCTGCTTTTTTTCTTTTTATTGTAGAACAAGGCCCTTGGGTATCTGGGGGGGGCGGGGTTAAAGCATCCGCTTACTTAGTTTTCTTCTGACGCTGTATCTTCTTGAGGCTCTTTTGCATCGTAATCTTTACGATTCGTATATATTATGCACTTCTTTAAATGAACAAGGCTCTGACGCTGTTGGCTCTGTACAAAGAGAGCATCCAACGGTTGCAACATTTTCAATTCCAGTACATCCCAACTGTTAAAAGGAATAAGCAGACGCAGTCGGGTATCCCCAGTCAGGCCACCACCCCTAAGTTTGTGGTTTCGGATTGCCTCGGTGCCGATATAGAACTCCACGCTGCCGCACGGTCGGCCATTCTTTCTTTGTATTTTCACCCTGTGAAATATTTGTCCTGAGGAGTCCGGGGTACCTTCCCAACGGGTCTCGTGGCCCGTGAACACACTATACCCCTTGGTGATAAGGCTCAGTTCAGGACACACAACCTTGCGAAAAACCGACCAGTCTTCAACACCATATTCCAAGCCTACAGTCTGGTCTGTATATTCTTCTCCTTCATCTACCGTATAGAGGGTCACTCTACAGGCCAGGTAATCAAACCGATACCCCCACTGCTGGCCATTAGACATCAGCACTTGATCTGTCAGAGCATGTGCTGGCGGTATTTGGGTTCTATACACATTTAAAAAACGTTTTTTTGGCGCATCATATATTGCTGGTTGATACTTTGCCCTTTCTCTATGGGCAACCCGAAGGCCTGTTTCAGTTGTTACAGTCATCACTGCTTTGGTACCGATCCCAAATTCCATGGTTATTCTTAAGATCTTGTGCACTCTTAAACAGGTATTGTTCAGCGGCTTTATAAGGGGCCTTAACCAACCCAAACCGTGAGAAACAGTAACAGGTTGACCTGACACATGGTCACTTACTCAACCCAGGGCATGCACCCTTCTACATGACATAGGGTCATAAATCATTACATAGGGTCATAAATCAGGCTTGGGTCATCAATCATTAACGGCCTGTCAAAGGGACCCTTACTCACCCCATAGCCCCCACCTAACCAGGCTTGTCTATCAGGCTTGGGTCATCAATCATTAACGGCCTGTCAAATGGACCCTTACTCACCCCATAGCCCCCACCTAACCAGGCTTGCCTGGCCAGAAGACATGCACACGTCATCACTACATAGGGTTCACATAGAGTTCACATAGGGTCATCAATCAAAATTTTGACCCGTGACATCTACTTTATTCTCTCTGATATGCATATTCTTGATACCATTTGAAAGGAAACACTTTGAAGTTTGTGGAAATGTGAAATTAATGTAGGAGAATATAACAAATTAGATCTGGTAAAAGATAATATAAAGCAAAAAACATGCTTTTTTTGTTTCATCATCTTTGAAATGCAAGAGAAAGGCCACAATGTATTATTCCAGTTAAGGCACAATTGAGATTTTGGCCACAAGATGGCAGCAGTGTATGTAGGAAGATCACCAAAAATTCCGAAATTTTAATCCCAAACTACAACCTTTTCAGACAAGATAGAACTGCCAAAGGGGGCGGGGTTGCAATCTACTGCAAAGATAGCCTGCAGAGTTCTGTCCTACCATCCAGGTCTGTACCCAAACAATTTGAACTTCTACTTTTAAAAATCCACCTCTCTAAAAACAAGTCTCTCACCGTTGCCGCCTGCTATAGACCACCCTCTGCCCCCAGCTGTGCTCTGGACACCATATGTGAACTGATTGCCCCCCATCTATCTTCAGAGCTCGTGCTGCTAGGCGACCTAAACTGGAACATGCTTAACACCCCAGCCATCCTACAATCTAAACTTGATGCCCTCAATCTCACACAAATTATCAATGAGCCTACCAGGTACCTCCCCAAAGCCTTAAACACGGGCACCCTCATAGATATCATCCTAACCAACTTGTCCTCTAAATACACCTCTGCTGTCTTCAACCAAGATCTCAGCGATCACTGCCTCATTGCCCTGCATCCGTAATGGGTCTGCGGTCAAACGACCGCCACTCATCACTGTCAAACGCTCCCTGAAACACTTCAGCGAGCAGGCCTTCTTAACCATCTTAAATAAACATGCCCCATTCAAGAAATTTAGAACCAGGAACAGATATAGCCCTTAACCAACACAAAACCATCCTATGGCGTTCTGCATTAGCATCGAACAGCCCCCGTGATATGCAGCTGTTCAGGGAAGCTAGAAACCATTATACACAGGCAGTTAGAAAAGCCAAGCAGAAATTTGCTTCCTGCAACACTAACTCAAAAAAGTTCTGGGACACTGTAATGTCCATGGAGAATAAGAACACCTCCTCCCAGCTGCCCACTGCACTGAAGATAGGAAACACTGTCACCACTGATAAATCCACCATAATTGAGAATTTCAATAAGCATTTTTTCTACGGCTGGCCATGCTTTCCACCTGGCTACTCCTACCCCGGTCAACAGCACTGCACCCCCCACAGCAACTCACCCAAGCCTTCCCCATTTCTCCTTCTCCCAAATCCGTTCAGCTGATGTTCTGAAGAGCTGCAAAATCTGGACCCCTACAAATCAGCCGGGCTAGACAATCTGGACCCTTTCTTTTTTAAATTATCTGCCAAATTGTTGCCACCCCTATTACTAGCCTGTTCAACCTCTCTTTCGTGTTGTCTGAGATTCCCAAAGATTGGAAAGCAGCTGCGGTCATCCCCCTCTTCAAAGGGGGGGACACTCTTGACCCAAACTGCTACAGACCTATATCTATCCTACCATGCTTATTAAGGTCTTCGAAAGTCAAGTCAACAAACAGATTACCGACCATTTCAAATCTCACCATACCTTCTCTGCTATGCAATCTGGTTTCAGAGCTGGTCATGGGTGCACCTCAGCCACGCTCAAGGTCCTAAATGATATCTTAACCGCCATCGATAAGAACATTACTGTGCATCCGTATTCATTGATCTGGCCAAGGCTTTCGACTCTGTCAATCACCACATCCCTCATCGGCAGACTCGACAGACTTGGTTTCTCAATGATTGCCATCGCCTGGTTCACCAACTACTTCTCTGATAGAGTTCAGTGTGTCAAATCGGAGGGTTTGCTGACCGGGACCTCTGCCAGTCTCTATGGGAGTGCCACAGGGTTCAATTCTTGGACCGACTCTCTTTCTCTGTATACATCAATGAGGTCGCTCTTGCTGCTGGTGAGTCTCTGATTCACCTCTACGCAGACGACACCATTCTGTATACTTCTGGCCCTTCTTTGGATACTGTGTTAACAACCCTCCAGGCAAGCTTCAATGCCATACAACTCTCCTTCCGTGGCCTCCAATTGCTCTTAAATACAAGTAAAACTAAATGCATGCTCTTCAACCGATCGCTACCCTGCACCTGCCTGGCTGTCCAACATCACTACTCTGGACGGCTCTGACTTAGAATACGTGGACAACTACAAATACTTAGGTGTCTGGGTTAGACTGTAAACTCTCCTTCCAGACCCATATCAAACATCTCCAATCCAAAGTTAAATCTAGAATTGGCTTCCTATTTCGCAACAAAGCATCCTTCACTCATGCTGCCAAACATACCCTTGTAAAACTGACCATCCTACCCAATCCTCGACTTTGGCGATGTCATTTACAAAATAGCCTCCAATACCCTACTCAACAAATTGGATACAGTCTATCAAGTGCAATCCGTTTTGTCACCAAAGCCCCATATAACTACCCACATTGCGACTGTACGCTCTCGTTGGGCTGGCCCTCGCTTCATACTCGTCGCCACACTCCACTGGCTCCACGTCATTTCTACAAGACCCTGCTAGGTAAAGTTCCCCCTTATCTCAGCTCGCTGGTCACCATGCATCTCCCACCTGTAAGCACACGCTCCAGCAGGTATATCTCTCTATGTCACACCCCAAAACCAATTCTTTCTTGGCCGCCTCTCCTTCCAGTTCTCTGCTGCCAATGACTGGAACGAACTACAAAAATCTCTGAAACTGGAAACACTTATCCCCCTCATTAGCTTTAAGCACCAACTGTCAGAGCAGCTCACAGATTACTGCACCTGTACATAGCCCACCTATAATTTTGCCCAAACAACTACCTTTCCCTACTGTATTTAATCTATTATTTATTTTGCTCTTTGCATCCATTATTTTTTAAATTTCTACTTTGCACATTCTTCCATTGCAAATCTACCATTCCAGTGTTTTAAAAAACTTGCCTAATTGGTATTTACTTTTGCCGCCAGCGGGGTGTGGGGCCCGCTAACCATGGCCTTTTTTTTGCCTTTACCCTCCCTTATCTCACCTCATTTGCTCACGTCCGTATACCCACTTGTTTTAATATTGTATTATTGACACATTTTTGTTTTAAACCTCCCATGTGTAACTCTGTGGGTCGTTGTATGTGTCGAACTGCTTTGCTTTCCATTTGGCCAGGTCGCAATTGTAAATGAGAACTTGTTCTCAACTTGCCTACCTGGTTAAATAAAGGTGAAATAAAATAAATGTACAAATGCCAATGACCATTGCATTACTGTTCAAAATGTTGTGTCAAGTATGCCCAAATGTACCTAATTGGTTTATTGATACATTTTAAAATTCATAACTGTGCACTCTCCTCAACACAATAGCAAGGTATTATTTCACTGTAATAGCTACTGTAAATTGGACAGTGCAGTTAGATTAACAAGAATTGAAGCTTTCTGCCCATATCAGATATGTCTATGTCCTGGGAATGTTCTTGTTACTTTCACCTCATGCTAATCACCTTAGCTCACAACGTCCTACGGGGGGACACCGATCCTGTAGAGGTTTTAAAGTGACTAGTGTTTTCATTATTAAGTGGCCAGTGATTTCAAGTCTATGATATAGGGCAACCAGCTTCTAATGTGCTAGTGATGGCTATTTAAATGTCAGATGGCCTTGAGATTTAAGTTGTTTTTCAGTCTCTCGGTCCCAGCTTTGATGCACCTG
>NW_022264839.1:5000-12500 GCF_002021735.2 Oncorhynchus kisutch
GTTCCCTGGTAGACCATCAGGCAGTTAACCCACTGTTCCCTGGTAGACCATCAGGCAGTTAACCCACTGTTCCCTGGTAGACCATCAGGCAGTTAACCCACTGTTCCCTGGTAGACCATCAGGCAGTTAACCCACTGTTCCCTGGTAGACCATCAGGCAGTAACCCACTGTTCCCTGGTAGACCAATCAGGCAGTTAACCCACTGTTCCCTGGTAGACCATCAGGCAGTTAAACCCACTGTTCCCTGGTAGACCATCAGGCAGTTAACCCACTGTTCCCTGGTAGACCATCAGGCAGTTAACCCACTGTTCCCTGGTAGGCCATCAGGCAGTTAACCCACTGTTCCCTGGTAGACCATCAGGCAGTTAACCCACTGTTCCCTGGTAGACCATCAGACAGTTAACCCACTGTTCCCTGGTTGGCCGTCAGACAGTTAACCCACTGTTCCCTGTTCCCTGGTTGGCCATCAGACAGTTAACCCACTGTTCCCTGTTCCCTGGTAGGCCGTCAGACAGTTAACCCACTGTTCCCTGGTTGGCCGTCAGACAGTTAACCCACTGTTCTCTGGTTGGCCGTCAGACAGTTAACCCACTGTTCTCTGGTGGCCGTCAGACAGTTAACCCACTGTTCTCTGGTTGGCCGTCAGACAGTTAACCCACTGTTCCCTGTTCCCTGGTTGGCCGTCAGACAGTTAACCAACTGTTCCCTGGTTGGCCGTCAGACAGTTAACCCACTGTTCTCTGGTTGGCCGTCAGACAGTTAACCCACTGTACCCTGGTAGGCCGTCAGACAGTTAACCCACTGTTCCCTGGTTGGCCGTCAGACAGTTAACCCACTGTTCCCTGTTCCCTGGTTGGCCGTCATGCAGTTAACCCACTGTTCCCTGGTTTGCCGTCAGACAGTTAACCCACTGTTCCCTGGTTGGCCGTCAGACAGTTAACCCACTGTTCCCTGGTTGGCCGTCAGACAGTTAACCCACTGTTCCCTGTTCCCTGGTTGGACATCAGACAGTTAACCCACTGTTCCCTGTTCCCTGGTAGGCCGTCAGACAGTTAACCCCACTGTTCCCTGGTGGCCGTCAGACAGTTAACCCACTGTTCTCTGGTTGGCCGTCAGACAGTTAACCCACTGTTCTCTGTTGGCCGTCAGACAGTTAACCCACTGTTCTCTGGTTGGCCGTCAGACAGTTAACCCACTGTACCCTGGTAGGGCGTCAGACAGTTAACCCACTGTTCCCTGGTTGGCCGTCAGACAGTTAACCCACTGTTCCCTGTTCCCTGGTAGGCCGTCAGACAGTTAACCCACTGTTCCCTGGTTGGCCGTCAGACAGTTAACCCACTGTTCTCTGGTTGGCCGTCAGACAGTTAACCCACTGTACCCTGGTAGGCCGTCAGACAGTTAACCCACTGTTCCCTGGTTGGCCGTCAGACAGTTAACCCACTGTTCCCTGGTTGGCCGTCAGACAGTTAACCCCACTGTTCCCTGTTCCCTGGTTGGCCGTCAGACAGTTAACCCACTGTTCCCTGGTTGGCCGTCAGACAGTTAACCCACTGTTCCTGGTTGGTCATCAGACAGTTAACCCACTGTTCTCTGGTTGGCCGTCAGACAGTTAACCCCACTGTTCTCTGGTTGGCCGTCAGACAGTTAACCCCACTGTTCCCTGGTTGGCCGTCAGACAGTTAACCCACTGTTCCCTGGTTGGCCGTCAGACAGTTAACCCACTGTTCCCTGTTCCCTGGTTGGCGTCAGACAGTTAACCCACTGTTCCCTGGTTGGCCGTCAGACAGTTAACCCACTGTTCTCTGGTTGGCCGTCAGACAGTTAACCCACTGTTCTCTGGTTGGCCGTCAGACAGTTAACCCACTGTTCTCTGGTTGGCCGTCAGACAGTTAACCCACTGTACCCTGGTAGGGCGTCAGACAGTTAACCCACTGTTCCCTGGTTGGCCGTCAGACAGTTAACCCACTGTTCCCTGTTCCCTGGTAGGCCGTCAGACAGTTAACCCACTGTTCCCTGGTTGGCCGTCAGACAGTTAACCCACTGTTCTCTGGTTGGCCCGTCAGACAGTTAACCCACTGTACCCTGGTAGGCCGTCAGACAGTTAACCCACTGTTCCCTGGTTGGCCGTCAGACAGTTAACCCACTGTTCCCTGGTTGGCCGTCAGACAGTTAACCCACTGTTCCCTGGTGGCCGTCAGACAGTTAACCCACTGTTCCCTGTTCCCTGGTTGGCCGTCAGACAGTTAACCCACTGTTCCCTGGTTGCCGTCAGACAGTTAACCCACTGTTCCCTGGGTGGTCATCAGACAGTTAACCCACTGTTCCCTATTCCCTGGTTGGCCATCAGACAGTTAACCCACTGTTCCATGTTCCCTGGTAGACCATCAGACAGTTAACCCACTGTTCCCTGGTTGGCCGTCAGACAGTTAACCCACTGTTCCCTGGTTGGCCGTCAGACAGTTTAACCCACTGTTCCCTGGTGGCCGTCAGACAGTTAACTCACTGTTCCCTGGTTGGCCGTCAGACAGTTAACCCACTGTTCCCCTGGTTGGCCGTCAGACAGCTAACCCACTGTTCCCTGGTTGGCCGTCAGACTGTTAACCCACTGTTCCCTGGTAGGCCGTCAGACAGTTAACCCACTGTTCCTGGTTGGCCGTCAGACAGTAAACCCACTGTTCCCTGGTCGGCCATCAGGCAGTTAACCCACTGTTCCCTGGTAGGCCATCAGGCAGTTAACCCACTGTTCCCTGGTAGACCATCAGGCAGTTAACCCACTGTTCCCTGGTAGACCATCAGGCAGTTAACCCACTGTTCCCTGGTAGACCATCAGGCAGTTAACCCACTGTTCCCTGGTAGACCATCTGGCAGTTAACCCACTGTTCCCTGGTAGACCAACAGGCAGTTAACCCACTGTTCCCTGGTAGGCCGTCAGACAGTTAACCCACTGTTCCCTGGTAGACCATCAGCAGTTAACCCACTGTTCCCTGGTCGGCCATCAGGCAGTTAACCCACTGTTCCCTGGTAGGCCGTCAGACAGTTTAAACCCACTGTTTTCCCTGGTAGGCCATCAGGCAGTTAACCCACTGTTCCCTGGTAGACCATCAGGCAGTTAACCCACTGTTCCCTGGTAGACCATCAGGCAGTTAACCCACTGTTCCCTGGTAGGACCATCAGGCAGTTAACCCACTTTTCCCTGGTAGGCCATCAGGCAGTTAACCCACTGTTCCCTGGTAGACCATCAGGCAGTTAACCCCACTGTTCCCTGGTTAGACCATCAGGCAGTTAACCCACTGTTCCCCTGGTAGACCATCAGGCAGTTAACCCACGTTCCCTGGTAGCCATTCAGGCAGTAACCCACTGTTCCCTGGTATAGACCATCAGGCAGTTAACCCACTGTTCCCTGGTAGACCATCAGGCAAGTTAACCCACTGTTCCCTGGTAGACCATCAGGCAGTTAACCCACTGTTCCCTGGTAGACCATCAGGCAGTTAACCCACTGTTCCCTGGTAGACCATCAGGCAGTTAACCCACTGTTCCGGTAGGCCATCAGGCAGTTAACCCACTGTTCCCTGGTAACCATCAGGGCAGTTAACCCACTGTTCCCTGGTAGACCATCAGACAGTTAACCCACTGTTCCCTGTTGGCGTCAGACAGTTAACCCACTGTTCCCTGTTCCCTGGTTGGCCATCAGACAGTTTAACCCACTTGTTCCCTGTTCCCTGGTAGGCCGTCAGACAGTTAACCCACTGTTCCCTGGTTGGCCGTCAGACAGTTAACCCACTGTTCTCTGGTTGGCCGTCAGACAGTTAACCCACTGTTCTCTGGTTGGCCGTCAGACAGTTAACCCACTGTTCTCTGGTTGGCCGTCAGACAGTTAACCCACTGTTCCCTGTTCCTGGTTGGGCCGTCAGACAGTTAACCAACTGTTCCCTGGTTGGCCGTCAGACAGTTAACCCCACTGTTCTCTGGTTGGCCGTCAGACAGTTAACCCACTGTACCCTGGTAGGCCGTCAGACAGTTAACCCACTGTCCCTGGTTGGCCGTCAGACAGTTAACCCACTGTTCCCTGTTCCCTGGTTGGCCGTCATGCAGTTAACCCACTGTTCCCTGGTTTGCCGTCAGACAGTTAACCCACTGTTCCCTGGTTGGCCGTCAGACAGTTAACCCACTGTTCCCTGGTTGGCCGTCAGACAGTTAAACCCACTGTTCCCTGTTCCCTGGTTGGACATCAGACAGTTAACCCACTGTTCCCTGTTCCCTGGTAGGCCGTCAGACAGTTAACCCACTGTTCCCTGGTTGGCCGTCAGACAGTTAACCCACTGTTCTCTGGTTGGCCGTCAGACAGTTAACCCACTGTTCTCTGGTTGGCCGTCAGACAGTTAACCCACTGTTCTCTGGTTGGCCGTCAGACAGTTAACCCACTGTACCCTGGTAGGGCGTCAGACAGTTAACCCACTGTTCCCTGGTTGGCCGTCAGACAGTTAACCCACTGTTCCCTGTTCCCTGGTAGGCCGTCAGACAGTTAACCCACTGTTCCCTGGTTGGCCGTCAGACAGTTAACCCACTGTTCTCTGGTTGGCCGTCAGACAGTTAACCCACTGTACCCTGGTAGGCCGTCAGACAGTTAACCACTGTTCCCTGGTTGGCCGTCAGACAGTTAACCCACTGTTCCCTGGTTGGCCGTCAGACAGTTAACCCACTGTTCCCTGGTTGGCCGTCAGACAGTTAACCCACTGTTCCCTGTTCCCTGGTTGGCCGTCAGACAGTTAACCCACTGTTCCCTGGTTGGGCCGTCAGACAGTTAACCCACTGTTTCCCTGGTTGGTCATCAGACAGTTAACCCACTGTTCCCTATTCCCTGGTTGGCCATCAGACAGTTAACCCACTGTTCCATGTTCCCTGGTAGACCATCAGACAGTTAACCCACTGTTCCCTGGTTGGCCGTCAGACAGTTAACCCACTGTTCCCTGGTTGGCCGTCAGACAGTTAACCCACTGTTCCCTGGTTGGCCGTCAGACAGTTAACTCACTGTTCCCTGGTTGGCCGTCAGACAGTTAACCCACTGTTCCCTGGTTGGCCGTCAGACAGCTAACCCACTGTTCCCTGGTTGGCCGTCAGACTGTTAACCCACTGTTCCCTGGTAGGCCGTCAGACAGTTAACCCACTGTTCCCTGGTTGGCCGTCAGACAGTAAACCCACTGTTCCCTGGTCGGCCATCAGGCAGTTAACCCACTGTTCCCTGGTAGACCAACAGGCAGTTAACCCACTGTTCCCTGGTAGGCCGTCAGACAGTTAACCCACTGTTCCCTGGTAGACCATCAGGCAGTTAACCCACTGTTCCCTGGTCGGCCATCAGGCAGTTAACCCACTGTTCCCTGGTAGGCCGTCAGACAGTTAACCCACTGTTCCCTGGTAGGCCATCAGGCAGTTAACCCACTGTTCCCTGGTAGACCATCAGGCAGTTAACCCACTGTTCCCTGGTAGACCATCAGGCAGTTAACCCACTGTTCCCTGGTAGACCATCAGGCAGTTAACCCACTGTTCCCTGGTAGGCCATCAGGCAGTTAACCCACTGTTCCCTGGTAGACCATCAGGCAGTTAACCCACTGTTCCCTGGTAGACCATCAGGCAGTTAACCCACTGTTCCCTGGTAGACATCAGGCAGTTAACCCACTGTTCCCTGGTAGGACCATCAGGCAGTTAACCCACTGTTCCCTGGTAGACCATCAGGCAGTTAACCCACTGTTCCCTGGTAGACCATCAGGCAGTTAACCCCACTGTTCCCTGGTAGACCATCAGGCAGTTAACCCACTGTTCCCTGGTAGACCATCAGGCAGTTAACCCACTGTTCCCTGGTAGACCATCAGGCAGTTAACCCACTGTTCCCTGGTAGGCCATCAGGCAGTTAACCCACTGTTCCCTGGTAGACCATCAGGCAGTTAACCCACTGTTCCCTGGTAGACCAACAGGCAGTTAACCCACTGTTCCCTGGTAGACCAACAGGCAGTTAACCCCACTGTTCCCTGGTAGACCATCAGGCAGTTAACCCACTGTTCCCTGGTAGACCATCAGGCAGTTAACCCACTGTTCCTAGGCCGTCATTGTAAATAAGAAGTTGTTCTTAACTGACTTGCCTAGTTAAATAAAGGTTAGATTTTGTTTTTAACTATGCAGCGGCAGATTGGCGATTTTTTATATATAACAATAAAAGAATGAAAAGGCTGACCTGTCGGCGGCACCATGGGCCTGTTTAGATTATTTTAGACGATTTTTGCGCAATTTCTCTGTTATGCTAATCTATAATGAGATGATCAGAAGGCAATGATCAGACAGGCAGAACTGAGGTCACGTCAATCTCACATTCAAAGACAAACGCTGTATCCGTTAGACTGACAATATCATGGATCGTAAAAGAACTGAAAGGTTGCCGATACACTAGAAAGAGATCTGGTTATATTTCAAGCATTTCGCTACACTCGCATTAACATCTGCTAACCATGTGTATGTGACAAATAAAATTTGATTTGATTTGATTGTCAACTCACTCAGAACTTCCTCTTTTTTTAGGTGGCTGAAACAATGATTTGATCAAACAGTAATGTACATTATCCGTATTTATATTATATATATATATATAGATATATATGTTTTTTTTTTTACAGTAGACAGTAGTCTAATGTCAATATGAGTACACATCCCAGGTCATCTGTTTTTGTAGTGTGACGCCCCTCCCACTCTGTGACGCCCCTCCCACTCTGTCTGCCGAACTTCTTTCTATTTGCTCTTGTCTTCCTTAATAGGATGTCGGTGGGCGGAGCCGTAAGGGTCGTCAGAGAATTGGGACACACCCCTTTACAGAACTACAGCTTAGAATCCCTTTACAGAACTACAGTTTAGAATCCCTTTACAGAACTACAGTTTTAGAATCCCTTTACAGAACTACAGTTTAGAATCCCTTTACAGAACTACAATCCCTGTACAGAACTACAGCTTAGAATCCCTTACAGAACTACAGTTTAGAATCCCTTTACAGAACTACAGTTTAGAATCCCTTTACAGAACTACAATCCCTTTACAGAACTACAGCTTAGAATCCCTTTACAGAACTACAGCTTAGAATCCCTTTACAGAACTACAGTTTAGAATCCCTTTACAGAACTACAGTTTAGAATCCCTTTACAGAACTACAATCCCTTTACAGAACTACAGCTTAGAATCCCTTTACAGAAACTACAGCTTAGAATCCCTTTACAGAACTACAATCCCTTTACAGAACTACAGCTTAGAATCCCTTTACAGAACTACAGCTTAGAATCCCTTTACAGAACTACAATCCTTTACAGAACTACAGCTTAGAATCCCTTTACAGAACTACAGTTTAGAATCCCTTTACAGAACTACAGCTTAGAATCCCTTTACAGAAACTACAGTTTAGAATCCCTTTACAGAACTACAGTTTAGAATCCCTTTACAGAACTACAATCCCTTTACAGAACTACA
>NW_022264839.1:15000-22243 GCF_002021735.2 Oncorhynchus kisutch
TGTCTGTCTGTCTGTCTGTCTGTCTGTCTGTCTGTCTGTCTGTCTGTCTGTCTGTCTGTCTGTCTGTCTGTCTGTCTGTCTGTCTGTCTGTCTGTCTGTCTGTCTGTCTGTCTGTCTGTCTGTCTGTCTGTCTGTCTGTCTGTCTGTCTGTCTGTCTGTCTGTCTGTCTGTCTGTCTGTCTGTCTGTCTGTCTGTCTGTCTGTCTGTCTGTCTGTCTGTCTGTCTGTCTGTCTGTCTGTCTGTCTGTCTGTCTGTCTGTCTGTCTGTCTGTCTGTCTGTCTGTCTGTCTGTCTGTCTGTCTGTCTGTCTGTCTGTCTGTCTGTCTGTCTGTCTGTCTGTCTGTCTGTCTGTCTGTCTGTCTGTCTGTCTGTCTGTCTGTCTGTCTGTCTGTCTGTCTGTCTGTCTGTCTGTCTGTCTGTCTGTCTGTCTGTCTGTCTGTCTGTCTGTCTGTCTGTCTGTCTGTCTGTCTGTCTGTCTGTCTGTCTGTCTGTCTGTCTGTCTGTCTGTCTGTCTGTCTGTCTGTCTGTCTGTCTGTCTGTCTGTCTGTCTGTCTGTCTGTCTGTCTGTCTGTCTGTCTGTCTGTCTGTCTGTCTGTCTGTCTGTCTGTCTGTCTGTCTGTCTGTCTGTCTGTCTGTCTGTCTGTCTGTCTGTCTGTCTGTCTGTCTGTCTGTCTGTCTGTCTGTCTGTCTGTCTGTCTGTCTGTCTGTCTGTCTGTCTGTCTGTCTGTCTGTCTGTCTGTCTGTCTGTCTGTCTGTCTGTCTGTCTGTCTGTCTGTCTGTCTGTCTGTCTGTCTGTCTGTCCTCTCACAGTAATTTTCTCATTGGGCCATTAGCACAGAGAATGACACTGTGTGTTCCTGGATATTACAGTCTCCATCCCAGCTGGCTTTTTCACTCTGCCCCTGCGCCTGAGGAATGAAAAGCTGTCCTGTCTAAGACCCTTGACTTTGTCTGACCCCTCCTCTGCTATTAAAGATGAGATGGAACACTGGTTTCTAACCTTTAACTATTAGTCTGCCATTATGTGTTGTTTTAAACCCTTCGGTAAATCAGCACAGACGAGATCACTTTCTTCTCTCTCTCTTTGCTAGACAGACCATTTCACCTAACGTTTAGCTTGGCCAATGACTGGCCCCTGTATGCAGAAGGTGAAGAGAAACTGAAACCATTTGACATGTAAAGTCCTCATGTAGCCACCAGGGGGAGCTCACTCCCTGTGCTAGATTTGTTGTTCTGACTGGGTCGTGGCCTTGTCGTTCACCATACAGGTACAGCATATGGCAGGCCGTGATAGAGAATCAATCATTTGATTGATTCAATTGATTGATTGATTGATTGACTGATCCTGCAGGTTACAGGTGGCAGAAGGGAGAACAGAAAACTAAATTAACACATTTAAAAACCTTTTTTTTTTAACTAACATTGGAAACCATTCTGGATCTATGACAGACAGCGTCCCGTGATAAGAAGTTAGCTTATAATTATTATTAATTAAATATAATTCGATTATTATATATTTTTAGGCTTCATGCTTTCTGGATATCAATGACCCTGCGATGTTACTGATTCCGTGCATCGGAGGATGACTGAGGAGTAGCTCAGGTCTTGACGTGAACGTCAAAAGTGGTCTGAATATTTTGTCATAGTATTCTGACAGACACAGGAAAGATCCACAGTTTCCTCGTCGATGAGAAGAAAACAAAAACCACCAAAGGATTGTGAGATGTATCTTTGTTTGTGATGGACCCCTATGATGAGATCTCCTTGTCGCTTGTTCACACTCTGAAGAGCTCATCTCATAGTCAGAGCAGCGTATATCATAGTAACATTGGACTAAGGCAAGCCCGGGTGTGTAACCTGTAGAGGACAGCAGAGGCCCTCTGTCCACTGAACCTCCTTCCCTCTCAGCCCAGCTCAAACCCAAGAGGCCCTCTGTCCTCTGAACCTCCTTCCCTCTCTCAGCCCAGCTCAAACCCAAGAGGCCCTCTGTCCTCTGAACCTCCTTCCCTCTCAGCCCAGCTCAAACCCAAGAGGCCCTCTGTCCTCTGAACCTCCTTCCCTCTCAGCCCAGCTCAAACCCAAGAGGCCCTCTGTCCTCTGAACCTCCTTCCCTCTCTCAGCCCAGCTCAAACCCAAGAGGCCCTCTGTCCTCTGAACCTCCTTCCCTCTCAGCCCAGCTCAAACCCAAGAGGCCCTCTGTCCTCTGAACCTCCTTCCCTCTCTCAGCCCAGCTCAAACCCAAGAGGCCCTCTGTCCTCTGAACCTCCTTCCCTCTCTCAGCCCAGCTCAAACCCAAGAGGCCCTCTGTCCTCTGAACCTCCTTCCCTCTCTCAGCCCAGCTCAAACCCAAGAGGCCCTCTGTCCTCTGAACCTCCTTCCCTCTCTCAGCCCAGCTCAAACCCAAGAGGCCCTCTGTCCTCTGAACCTCCTTCCCTCTCTCAGCCCAGCTCAAACCCAAGAGGCCCTCTGTCCTCTGAACCTCCTTCCCTCTCTCAGCCCAGCTCAAACCCAAGAGGCCCTCTGTCCTCTGAACCTCCTTCCCTCTCTCAGCCCAGCTCAAACCCAAGAGGCCCTCTGTCCTCTGAACCTCCTTCCCTCTCTCAGCCCAGCTCAAACCCAAGAGGCCCTCTGTCCTCTGAACCTCCTTCCCTCTCTCAGCCCAGCTCAAACCCAAGAGGCCCTCTGTCCTCTGAACCTCCTTCCCTCTCTCAGCCCAGCTCAAACCCAAGAGGCCCTCTGTCCTCTGAACCTCCTTCCCTCTCTCAGCCCAGCTCAAACCCAAGAGGCCCTCTGTCCTCTGAACCTCCTTCCCTCTCTCAGCCCAGCTCAAACCCAAGAGGCCCTCTGTCCTCTGAACCTCCTTCCCTCTCTCAGCCCAGCTCAAACCCAAGAGGCCCTCTGTCCTCTGAACCTCCTTCCCTCTCTCAGCCCAGCTCAAACCCAAGAGGCCCTCTGTCCTCTGAACCTCCTTCCCTCTCTCAGCCCAGCTCAAACCCAAGAGGCCCTCTGTCCTCTGAACCTCCTTCCCTCTCAGCCCAGCTCAAACCCAAGAGGCCCTCTGTCCTCTGAACCTCCTTCCCTCTCTCAGCCCAGCTCAAACCCAAGAGGCCCTCTGTCCTCTGAACCTCCTTCCCTCTCTCAGCCCAGCTCAAACCCAAGAGGCCCTCTGTCCTCTGAACCTCCTTCCCTCTCTCAGCCCAGCTCAAACCCAAGAGGCCCTCTGTCCTCTGAACCTCCTTCCCTCTCTCAGCCCAGCTCAAACCCAAGAGGCCCTCTGTCCTCTGAACCTCCTTCCCTCTCTCAGCCCAGCTCAAACCCAAGAGGCCCTCTGTCCTCTGAACCTCCTTCCCTCTCTCAGCCCAGCTCAAACCAAGAGGCCCTCTGTCCTCTGAACCTCCTTCCCTCTCTCAGCCCAGCTCAAACCCAAGAGGCCCTCTGTCCTCTGAACCTCCTTCCCTCTCAGCCCAGCTCAAACCCAAGAGGCCCTCTGTCCTCTGAACCTCCTTCCTTCTCTCAGCCCAGCTCAAACCCAAGAGGCCCTCTGTCCTCTGAACCTCCTTCCCTCTCTCAGCCCAGCTCAAACCCAAGAGGCCCTCTGTCCTCTGAACCTCCTTCCCTCTCTCAGCCCAGCTCAAACCCAAGAGGCCCTCTGTCCTCTGAACCTCCTTCCCTCTCTCAGCCCAGCTCAAACCCAAGAGGCCCTCTGTCCTCTGAACCTCCTTCCCTCTCAGCCCAGCTCAAACCCAAGAGGCCCTCTGTCCTCTGAACCTCCTTCCCTCTCTCAGCCCAGCTCAAACCCAAGAGGCCCTCTGTCCTCTGAACCTCCTTCCCTCTCTCAGCCCAGCTCAAACCCAAGACTCCCCTCTTAAAGAGAGTCACGTGCAATCAGAAAGCTTCCATTTAATTACAACACACAGGAAATGAGCTGGTGAATGGACTAGGTGCTGTAAGGGGGGCTGAGCTCGGGGGGACAGACAGAGTACCCTCTAGAATCCCTATGAGAGAGAGAGAGAGAGAAATAGATTGAGAGGGAGTAAGAGACAGAGAGAGATCAAGGGAGAGAGAGAGAGACAGAGAGAGAGAGAGAAATAGATTGAGAGACAGAGAGAGAGAGAGAGAGAACCAGCATTACAATCTGATTGTACTGTCAACTTCGATTCATAATTAATGTATTTATCAAATTAATCACAGGAAAAAAATATCCCTTTTGCCAACAGTGGCTAAAATTCCTACATCCGTTGGCTCCCCTTACGGCTAATAACGTTGCCCTCAGTGTAAAAGCCCCGGAGCGGCCCGCTACTCACAGGTCTCATGACAGACAAATTGCTCCTTGTGTAGAAATGATATGGGGAATTTAGAGGGGGGGGGGGACTCTGTCATTGCTTAGGGATAACAACAATTCCCCCTTGTCTCCACAAACTCTGTCAATGTCCCTAATGGCACCACTGATCTAAAGTAGTGCACTACTACCCTATAGGCCCTGGTCTAAAGTAGTGCACTACTACCCTATAGGCACTGATCTAAAGTAGTGCACTACTACCCTATAGGCACTGGTCTAAAGTAGTGCACTACTACCCTATAGGCCCTGGTCTAAAGTAGTGCACTACTACCCTATAGGCCCTGGTCTAAAGTAGTGCACTACTACCCTATAGGCACTGGTCTAAAGTAGTGCACTACTACCCTATAGACCCTGGTCTAAAGTAGTGCACTACTACCCTATGGGCCCTGGTCTAAAGTAGTGCACTACTACCCTATAGATCCTGGTCTAAAGTAGTGCACTACTACCCTATATGCCCTGGTCTAAAGTAGTGCACTACTACCCTATGGGCCCTGGTCTAAAGTAGTGCACTACTACCCTATAGGTCCTGGTCTCAAGTAGTGCACTACTACCCTATAGACCCTGGTCTAAAGTAGTGCACTACTACCCTATGGGCCCTAGTCTAAAGTAGTGCACTACTACCCTATAGATCCTGGTCTAAAGTAGTGCACTACTACCCTATAGGCCCTGGTCTAAAGTAGTGCACTACTACCCTATGGGCCCTGGTCTAAAGTAGTGCACTACTACCCTATAGATCCTGGTCTAAAGTAGTGCACTACTACCCTATGGGCCCTGGTCTAAAGTAGGGCCTCTTGGTATTGAGCTGGACAAACATGAACAGATCCTGTGTTGGCAGGCTGATCCTGTGTTGTCAGCAGCAGGAGGAGGGGGGGCAGGCTGATCCTGTGTTGTCAGCAGCAGCAGGAGGAGGAGGGGGCAGGCTGATCCTGTGTTGTCAGCAGCAGGAGGAGGAGGGGGGGCAGGCTGATCCTGTGTTGTCAGCAGCAGGAGGAGGGGGGGCAGGCTGATCCTGTGTTGTCAGCAGCAGGAGGAGGGGGGAGCAGGGTGATCCTGTGTTGTCAGCAGCAGGAGGAGGGGGGGCAGGCTGATCCTGTGTTGTCAGCAGCAGGAGGAGGAGGGGGGGCAGGCTGATCCTGTGTTGTCAGCAGGAGAGGAGGGGGGGGGGTCAGGCTGATCCTGTGTTGTCAGCAGCAGGAGGAGGAGGGGGTCAGGCTGATCCTGTGTTGTCAGCAGCAGGAGGAGGAGGAGGGGTAGGCTGATCCTGTGTTGTCAGCAGCAGGAGGAGGGGGGGCAGGCTGATCCTGTGTTGTCAGCAGGAGGAGGGGGGCAGGCTGATCCTGTGTTGTCAGCAGCAGGGGGGGCAGGCTGATCCTGTGTTGTCAGCAGCAGGAGGAGGAGGGGGCAGGCTGATCCTGTGTTGTCAGCAGCAGGAGGAGGGGGGGGCAGGCTGATCCTGTGTCAAGAGCAGCAGCAGGAGGAGGAGGGGGCAGGCTGATCCTGTGTTGTCAGCAGCAGGAGGAGGGGGGGCAGGCTGATCCTGTGTTGTCAGCAGGAGGAGGGGGGGCAGGCTGATCCTGTGTTGTCAGCAGCAGGAGGGGGGGCAGGCTGATCCTGTGTTGTCAGCAGCAGGAGGAGGAGGGGGCAGGCTGATCCTGTGTTGTCAGCAGCAGGAGGAGGGGGGGGGCAGGTTGATCCTGTGGTGTCAAGAGCAGCAGGAGGAGGAGGAGGGGGCAGGCTGATAGTGTTGTCAAGAGCAGCAGGAGGAGGAGGAGGGGGCAGGCTGATACTGTGTTGTCAAGAGCAGCGAGGAGGAGGAGGGGGCAGGCTGATACTGTGTTGTCAAGAGCAGCAGGAGGAGCAGGAGGGGGCAGGCTGATACTGTGTTGTCAAGAGCAGCAGGAGGAGCAGGAGGGGGCAGGCTACTTGTTGATCATTCTTTCAGGCGTATCCACAAGTCTGTCATGAAAAGTTTTTTTTAAGATTTCAATAATAATCTGAAATACCGTCAGTCTGGCCTCATTGAGGAGTCCTCTTCTCCTGTCATTCTGAACTATCAGTCTGGCCTCATTGAGGGTCCTCTTCTCCTGTCATTCTGAACTATCAGTCTGGCCTCATTGAGGAGTCCTCTTCCTCCTGTCATTCTGAACTGTCAGTCTGGCCTCATTGAGGAGTCCTCTTCTCCTGTCATTCTGAACTATCAGTCTGGCCTCATTGAGGAGTCCTCTTCCTCCTGTCATCTGAACTATCAGTCTGGCCTCATTGAGGAGTCCTCTTCCTCCTGTCATTCTGAACTATCAGTCTGGCCTCATTGAGGAGTCCTCTTCCTCCTGTCATTCTGAACTGTCAGTCTGGCCTCATTGAGGAGTCCTCCCTCCTGTCATTCTGAACTATCAGTCTGGCCTCATTGAGGAGTCCTCTTCCTCCTGTCATTCTGAACTATCAGTCTGGCCTCATTGAGGAGTCCTCTTCCTCCTGTCATTCTGAACTATCAGTCTGGCCTCATTGAGGAGTCCTCTTCCTCTGTCATTCTGAACTATCAGTCTGGCCTCATTGAGGAGTCCTCTTCCTCCTGTCATTCTGAATATCAGTCTGGCCTCATTGAGGTGTCCTCTTCCTCCTGTCATTCTGAACTATCAGTCTGGCCTCATTGAGGAGTCCTCTTCCTCCTGTCATTCTGAACTATCAGTCTGGCCTCATTGAGGTGTCCTTTCTCTGTCATTCTGAACTATCAGTCTGGCCTCATTGAGGAGTCCTCTTCCCTGTCATTCTGAACTATTCAGGTCTGGCCTTATGAGGGTCAGTCCTCTTCCTCCTGTCATTCTGAACTATCAGTCTGGCCTCATGGAGGAGTCCTCTTCCTCCTGTCATTCTGAACTATCAGTCTGGCCTCATTGAGGAGTCCTCT
>NW_022264840.1:0-21819 GCF_002021735.2 Oncorhynchus kisutch
GTTTCACACAACAAAACAATATCCCTCAGCAACAGGAAATGTGACATGTTATTGGAGTTCAGCTTATACAAGGCTTTTTAAACGTTGAATACACTTCATGGCTGCATTTCTTGCTCTGCAGTAAATTCAATGCGACAAAGGAAGATCAAATTAAGATATGCATCTGTAAACAGAAATCCCAAGGAAACTTGTCGCTGACAGACACTATGACTGTGTTACTGGCCTAGGTGTGACCTGACTTCAGCTCTGGCCGTGCGGCCAGTTGCACAATGGATAAACGTGTCTGATAACAGGTCAGAAGATTGAATATTTGACTCCTGTTTGTTCAAAACTAGATTTATTGACCAAAATCAAGCTGGGAAAAATACTGTATACTTTTCATTGTGTCTGGCAGTTCTCGTCAAACACATTTTAGACTGATTTTATATGGGACTTTTCCCCAACATCTCTGACAAAAAAGATGGAGCTGTAATTACAACAAGCATCATTTCAATGTTTATATGGATTTGTCTATGATGTGTATTTTCAGTATGTGTCTTCCCATATGGTCTAGCGGTTAGGATTCCTGGTTTTCACCCAGGTGGCCTGGGTCACTCCCGGTATGGGGAAAGAATATCTGTCATTAGGTACGCAGCTGTGTAACAACAGATGCTGCATTTTAACTGGCAGCAGTTTCACACAACACAACAATATTCCATCAGCAACAGGAAATGTGACATGTTATGTAGATTCAGATTATACAAGGCTTTTAAACGTTGAATACACTCATGGCTGCATTTCTTGCTCTGCAGTAAAATTCATGCGACAACAGGAAGATCAAATTAAGATATGCATCTGTAACAGAAATCCCAAGGAACCTTGTCGCTGACAGACACTATGACTGTGTATACTGGCCTAGTGTGACCTGACTTCAGCTTGGCCGTGCGGCCAGTTGCACATGGATAACGTGTCTGATAAAACAGGTCAGAAGATTGAATATTTGACTCCTGTTTGGTTCAAAACTAGATTTTGACCAAAATCAAGCTGGGAAAAATACTGTATACTTTTCATTGTGTCTGGCAGTTCTCGATTCAAACACATTTAGACTGATTTTATATGGGACTTTTCCCCAACATCTCTGACAAAAAAGATGGAGCTTGTAATTACAACAAGCATCATTTCAATGTTTATGGATTTGTCTATGATGTGTATTTTCAGTATGTGTCTTCCCATATGGTCTAGCGGTTAGGATTCCTGGTTTTCACCCAGGTGGCCTGGGTTCAACTCCGGTATGGGAAAGAATATTTGTCATTAGGTACGCAGCTGTGTAAAAAACAGATGCTGCATTTTAACTGGCAGCAGTTTCACACAACACAACAATATTCCCTCAGCAACAGGAAATGTGACATGTTATGTAGATTCAGATTATACAAGGCTTTTTAAACGTTGAATACACTTCATTGCTGCATTTCTTGCTCTCCAGTAAAATTCATGCGACAACAGGAAGATCAAATTAAGATATGCATCTGTAACAGAAATCCCAAGGAACCTTGTCGCTGACAGACACTGACTGTGTATACTGGCCTAGGTGTGACCTGACTTCAGCTTGGCCGTGCGGCCAGTTTCACCATGGATTACGTGTCTGATAACAGGTCGGAAGATTGAATATTTGACTCCTGTTTGGTTCAAAACTAGATTTATTTGACCAAAATCAAGCTGGGAAAAATACTGTATACTTTTCATTGTGTCTGGCAGTTCTCGATTCAAACACATTTTAGACTGATTTATATGGGACTTTTCCCAAACATCTCTGAGAAAAAAGATGGAACTTGTAATTACAACAAGCATCATTTCAATGTTTATGGATTTGTCTGTGATGTTTTTTTTAAGTAACTGTCTTCCCATATGGTCTGGCGTTTAGGATTCCTGGTTTTCGCCCGGGTTGAACACCCAGTATGGAAAGAACATCTTGTCATTTGTGATGCACTTGTGTAAGAACAGATACCACATTTTAAATGGCAGCAGAATCACACAACACAACAATATTCTCTAAGCAACAGAAATGTGACATTTTTGTAGATTCATAATTTACAATACTTTTAAAACATTGATACACTTCAAGTTTGCATTTCTTGCTCTGCAGTAAAATTCATGTAACAACAGGAGGATCAAATTAAGATATGCATCTGAAACAGAAACCAAGGAACCTTGTTGTTGACAGACGCTATGACTGTGTACACTGGTCTAGCTGTGACCTGACTTCAGCTTAGATGTGGGGTCAGTGGCGCAATGGATAACGTGTCCGACTACGGATCAGAAGATTCTAGGTTTGACTCCTGGCTGCCTCAATACATTAATTGATTGAAATCAAGCTGGGAATGATACTGTATACCTTTCAGTGCTTCTGGCTGTTCTCACTTCAAACACATTTTAGACGGATTTCATCTGGACATTCCCCATCATCTCTGAGAAAAATGATGGAGCTTTGAAATCCAACAGGCATAATGTCAACATTAAAAGATTTGTCTGTGATGTGTATTTAAGTATGTGTCTTCCCATATGGTCTAGCGGTTAGGATTCCTAGTTTTCACCCAGGTGGCCCGGGTTCAACTCCCGGTATGGGAAATAATATCTTGTCATCAGGTACGCAGTTGTGTAACAACAGATGCTGCATTTGAACTTGCAGCAGTTTCACACAACCCAACAATATTCCACAGGAAATGTAACATGTTATGTAGATTCAAATTATACAAGGCTTTAAACGTTGAATACACTTCATTGCTGCATTTCTTGCTCTGCAGTAAAATTCATGCGACAACAGGAAGATCAAATTAAGATATGCATCTGTAACAGAAATCCCAAGGAACCTTGTCGCTGACAGACTCTATCAGCGACAAGGTCGCTGGGAAAGAACATCTTGTCATTTGTGATGCACTTGGGTAAGAACAGATACCACATTTTAAATGGCAGCAGAATCACACAACACAACAATATTCCCCAAGCAACAGGAAATGTGACATGTTTTGTAGATTCATAATTTAAAGACTTTTAAACATTGATACACTTCAAGTTTGCATTTCTTGCTCTGCAGTAAAATTCATGTAACAACAGGAGGATCAAATTAGATATGCATCGAACAGAAGAGACCAGGAACATTGTTGTTGACAGGACGCTATGACTGTGTACACTGGTCTAGCTGTGACCTGACTTCAGCTTAGATGTGGGGCCATTGGCGCAATGGATAACGTGTCTGACTCGGATCAGAAGATTCTAGGGTTCGACTCCTGGCTGGGCTCAATACTTTATTTAATTGATTGAAATCAAGCTGGGAATGATACTGTATACCTTTCAGTGCTTCTGGCTGTTCTCACTTCAAACACATTTATAGACTGGATTTCATCTGGACATTCCCCATCATCTCTGAGAAAAAATGATGGAGCTTTGAAATCCAACAGGCATAATGTCAACATTAAAAGATTTGGTCTGTGATGTGTATGTTAAGAGTATGTGTCTTCCCATATGGTCTAGCGGTTAGGATTCCTGGTTTTCACCCAGGTGGCCTGGGTTCAACTCCTCCCGGTATGGGAAAGAATATCTTGTCATAAGGTATGCAGTTGTGTAACAACAGATGCTGCATTTAACTGGCACCAGTTTCACACAACCAAATATATTCCCTCAGCAACAGGAAATTTGACATGTTATGTATTCAAATTATACAAGGCTTTTTAAACGTTGAATACACTTCATGGCTGCATTTCTTGCTCTGCAGTAAAATTCATGCGACAACAGCAAGATCAAATTAAGATAGCATCGTAACAGAATCGCAAGGAACCTTGTCGCTGACAGACTCTATCAGCGACAAGGTCGCTGGGAAAGAACATCTTGTCATTTGTGATGCACTTGGGTAAGAACAGATACCACATTTTAAATGGCAGCAGAATCACACAACACAACAATATTCCCCCAAGCAACAGGAAATGTGACATGTTTTGTAGATTCATAATTTACAAGACTTTTTAAACATTGATACACTTCAAGTTTGCATTTCTTGCTCTGCAGTAAAATTCATGTAACAACAGGAGGATCAATTAAGATATGCATCTGAAACAGAAACCAAGGAACCTTGTTGTTGACAGACGCTATGACTGTGTACACTGGTCTAGCTGTGACCTGACTTCAGCTTAGATGTGGGGCCATTGGCGCAATGGATAACGTGTCTGACTACGGATCAGAAGATTCTAGGTTCGACTCCTGGCTGGCTCAATACTTTATTTAATTGATTGAAATCAAGCTGGGAATGATACTGTATACCTTTCAGTGCTTCTGGCTGTTCTCACTTCAAACACATTTTAGACGGATTTCATCTGGACATTCCCCATCATCTCTGAGAAAAATGATGGAGCTTTGAAATCCAACAGCATAATGTCAACATTAAAAGATTTGTCTGTGATGTGTATTTTAAGTATGTGTCTTCCCATATGGTCTAGCGGTTAGGATTCCTGGTTTTCACCCAGGTGGCCTGGGTTCAACTCCCGGTATGGAAAGAATATCTTGTCATAAGGTATGCAGTTGTGTAACAACAGATGCTGCATTTTAACTGGCACCAGTTTCACACAACACAACAATATTCCCTCAGCAACAGGAAATTTGACATGTTATGTATATTCAAATTATACAAGGCTTTTTAAACGTTGAATACACTTCATGGCTGCATTTCTTGCTCTGCAGTAAAATTCATGCGACAACAGCAAGATCAAATTAAGATATGCATCTGTAACAGAAATCGCAAGGAACCTTGTCGCTGACAGACTCTATCAGCGACAAGGTCGCTGGGAAAGAACATCTTGTCATTTGTGATGCACTTGTGTAAGAACAGATACCACATTTTAAATGGCAGCAGAATCACACAACACAACAATATTCCCTAAGCAACAGGAAATGTGACATGTTTTGTAGATTCATAATTTACAATACTTTTTAAACATTGATACACTTCAAGTTTGCATTTCTTGCTCTGCAGTAAAATTCATGTAACAACAGGAGGATCAAATTAAGATATGCATCTGAAACAGAACACCAAGGAACCTTGTTGTTGACAGACGCTATGACTGTGTATACTGATCTAGCTGTGACCTGACTTCAGCTTAGATGTGGGGTCAGTGGCGCAATGGATAACGTGTCCGACTACGGATCAGAAGATTCTAGGTTCGACTCCTGGCTGCCTCAATACTTTATTTAATTGATTGAAATCAAGCTGGGAATGATTACTGTATACCTTTCAGTGCTTCTGGCTGTTCTCACTTCAAACACGTTTTAGACGGATTTCATCTGGACATTCCCCATCATCTCTGAGAAAAAAGATGGAGCTTTGAAATTCAACAAGCATAATGTCAACATTTAAAGATTTGTCTGTGATGTGTATTTTAAGTATGTGTCTTCCCATATGGTCTAGCGGTTAGGATTCCTAGTTTTCACCCAGGTGGCCCGGGTTCAACTCCCGGTATGGGAAAGAATGTCTTGTCATCAGTTACGCAGTTGTGTAAGAACAGATGCTGCATTTGAACTGGCAGCAGTTTCACACAACACAACAATATTCCCTCAGCAACTGGAAATTTGACATGTTATGTAGATTCAAATTATACAAGGCTTTTTAAACGTTGAATACACTTCATGGCTGCATTTCTTGCTCTGCAGTAAAATTCATGCGACAACAGCAAGATCAAATTAAGATATGCATCTGTAACAGAAATCGCAAGGAACCTTGTCGCTGACAGACTCTATCAGCGACAAGGTCGCTGGGAAAGAACATCTTGTCATTTGTGATGCACTTGTGTAATAACAGATACCACATTTTAAATGGCAGCAGAATCACACAACACAACAATATTCCCCAAGCAACAGGAAATGTGACATGTTTGTAGATTCATAATTTACAAGACTTTTTAAACATTGATACACTTCAAGTTTGCATTTCTTGCTCTGCAGTAAAATTCATTGTAACAACAGGAGGATCAAATTAAGATATGCATCTGAAACAGAAAACCAAGGAACCTTGTTGTTGACAGACGCTATGACTGTGTACACTGGTCTAGCTGTGACCTGACTTCAGCTTAGATGTGGGGCCAGTGGCGCAATGGATAACGTGTCTGACTACGGATCAGAAGATTCTAGGTTCGACTCCTGGCTGGCTCAATACTTTATTTAATTGATTGAAATCAAGCTGGGAATGATACTGTATACCTTTCAGTGCTTCTGGCTGTTCTCACTTCAAACACATTTTAGACGGATTTCATCTGGACATTCCCCATCATCTCTGAGAAAAATGATGGAGCTTTGAAATCCAACAGGCATAATGTCAACATTTAAAGATTTGTCTGTGATGTGTATTTTAAGTATGTGTCTTCCCATATGGTCTAGCGGTTAGGATTCCTGGTTTTCACCCAGGTGGCCCGGGTTCAACTCCCGGTATGGGAAAGAATATCTTTTCATTAGGTACTCAGTTGTGTAACAACAGATGCTGCATTTTAACTGGCAGCAGTTTCACACAACACAACAATATTCCCTCAGCAACAGGAAATGTGACATGTTATGTAGATTCAAATTATACAAGGCTTTTTAAACGTTGAATACACTTCATGGCTGCATTTCTTGCTCTGCAGTAAAATTCATGCGACAACAGGAAGATCAAATTAAGATATGCATCTGTAAACAGAAATCCCAAGGAACCTTGTCGCTGACAGACACTATGACTGTGTATACTGGCCTAGGTGTGACCCTGACTTCAGCTTGGCAGTGCGGCCAGTTGCACAATGGATAACGTGTCTGATAACAGGTCAGAAGATTGAATATTTGACTCCTGTTTGGTTCAAAACTAGATTTATTTGACCAAAATCAAGCTGGGAGAAATACTGTATACTTTTCATTGTGTCTGGCAGTTCTCGATTCAAACACATTTTAGACTGATTTTATATGGGACTTTTCCCCAACATCTCTGACAAAAAAGATGGAGCTTGTAATTACAACAAGCATCATTTCAATGTTTATGGATTTGTCTATGATGTGTATTTTCAGTATGTGTCTTCCCATATGGTCTAGCGGTTAGGATTCCTGGTTTTCACCCAGGTGGCCTGGGTTCAACTCCCGGTATGGGAAAGAATATCTTGTCATTAGGTACGCAGCTGTGTAACAACAGATGCTGCATTTTAACTGGCAGCAGTTTCACACAACACAACAATATTCCCTCAGCAACAGGAAATGTGACATGTTATGTAGATTCACATTATACAAGGCTTTTTAACGTTGAATACACTTCATGGCTGCATTTCTTGCTCTGCAGTAAAATTCATGCGACAACAGGAAGATCAAATTAAGATATGCATCTGTAACAGAAATCCCAAGGAACCTTGTCGCTGACAGACACTATGACTGTGTATACTGGCCTAGGTGTGACCTGACTTCAGCTTGGCCGTGCGGCCAGTTGCACAATGGATAACGTGTCTGATAACAGGTCAGAAGATTGAATATTTGACTCCTGTTTGGTTCAAAACTAGATTTATTTGACCAAAATCAAGCTGGGAAAAATACTGTATACTTTTCATTGTGTCTGGCAGTTCTCGATTCAAACACATTTTAGACTGATTTTATATGGGACTTTTCCCCAACATCTCTGACAAAAAAGATGGAGCTTGTAATTACAACAAGCATCATTTCAATGTTTATGGATTTGTCTATGATGTGTATTTTCAGTATGTGTCTTCCCATATGGTCTAGCGGTTAGGATTCCTGGTTTTCACCCAGATGTCCTGGGTTCAACTCCCGGTATGGGAAAGAATATCTTGTCATTAGGTACGCAGCTGTGTAACAACAGATGCTGCATTTTAACTGGCAGCAGTTTCACACAACACAACAATATTCCCTCAGCAACAGGAAATGTGACATGTTATGTAGATTCAGATTATACAAGGCTTTTTAAACGTTGAATACACTTCATTGCTGCATTTCTTGCTCTCCAGTAAAATTCATGCGACAACAGGAAGATCAAATTAAGATATGCATCTGTAACAGAAATCCCAAGGAACCTTGTCGCTGACAGACACTATGACTGTGTATACTGGCCTAGGTGTGACCTGACTTCAGCTTGGCCGTGCGGCCAGTTTCACCATGGATAACGTGTCTGATAACAGGTCGGAAGATTGAATATTTGACTCCTGTTTGGTTCAAAACTAGATTTATTTGACCAAAATCAAGCTGGGAAAAATACTGTATACTTTTCATTGTGTCTGGCAGTTCTCGATTCAAACACATTTTAGACTGATTTTATATGGGACTTTTCCCAAACATCTCTGAGAAAAAGATGGAACTTGTAATTACAACAAGCATCATTTCAATGTTTATGGATTTGTCTGTGATGTTTTTTTTAAGTAACTGTCTTCCCATATGGTCTGGCGTTTAGGATTCCTGGTTTTCGCCCGGGTTGAACTCCCAGTATGGGAAAGAACATCTTGTCATTTGTGATGCACTTGTGTAAGAACAGATACCACATTTTAAATGGCAGCAGAATCACACAACACAACAATATTCCCTAAGCAACAGGAAATGTGACATGTTTTGTAGATTCATAATTTACAATACTTTTTAAACATTGATACACTTCAAGTTTGCATTTCTTGCTCTGCAGTAAAATTCATGTAACAACAGGAGGATCAAATTAAGATATGCATCTGAAACAGAAAACCAAGGAACCTTGTTGTTGACAGACGCTATGACTGTGTACACTGGTCTAGCTGTGACCTGACTTCAGCTTAGATGTGGGGTCAGTGGCGCAATGGATAACGTGTCCGACTACGGATCAGAAGATTCTAGGTTTGACTCCTGGCTGCCTCAATACATTAATTGATTGAAATCAAGCTGGGAATGATACTGTATACCTTTCAGTGCTTCTGGCTGTTCTCACTTCAAACACATTTTAGACGGATTTCATCTGGACATTCCCCATCATCTCTGAGAAAAATGATGGAGCTTTGAAATCCAACAGGCATAATGTCAACATTAAAAGATTTGTCTGTGATGTGTATTTTAAGTATGTGTCTTCCCATATGGTCTAGCGGTTAGGATTCCTAGTTTTCACCCAGGTGGCCCGGGTTCAACTCCCGGTATGGGAAATAATATCTTGTCATCAGGTACGCAGTTGTGTAACAACAGATGCTGCATTTGAACTTGCAGCAGTTTCACACAACCCAACAATATTCCCACAGGAAATGTAACATGTTATGTAGATTCAAATTATACAAGACTTTTTAAACGTTGAATACACTTCATTGCTGCATTTCTTGCTCTGCAGTAAAATTCATGCGACAACAGGAAGATCAAATTAAGATATGCATCTGTAACAGAAATCCCAAGGAACCTTGTCGCTGACAGACTCTATCAGCGACAAGGTCGCTGGGAAAGAACATCTTGTCATTTGTGATGCACTTGGGTAAGAACAGATACCACATTTTAAATGGCAGCAGAATCACACAACACAACAATATTCCCCAAGCAACAGGAAATGTGACATGTTTTGTAGATTCATAATTTACAAGACTTTTTAAACATTGATACACTTCAAGTTTGCATTTCTTGCTCTGCAGTAAAATTAATGTAACAACAGGAGGATCAAATTAAGATATGCATCTGAAACAGAAAACCAAGGAACCTTGTTGTTGACAGACGCTATGACTGTGTACACTGGTCTAGCTGTGACCTGACTTCAGCTTAGATGTGGGGCCATTGGCGCAATGGATAACGTGTCTGACTACGGATCAGAAGATTCTAGGTTCGACTCCTGGCTGGCTCAATACTTTATTTAATTGATTGAAATCAAGCTGGGAATGATACTGTATACCTTTCAGTGCTTCTGGCTGTTCTCACTTCAAACACATTTTAGACGGATTTCATCTGGACATTCCCCATCATCTCTGAGAAAAATGATGGAGCTTTGAAATCCAACAGGCATAATGTCAACATTAAAAGATTTGTCTGTGATGTGTATTTTAAGTAGGTGTCTTCCCATATGGTCTAGCGGTTAGGATTCCTGGTTTTCACCCAGGTGGCCCGGGTTCAACTCCCGGTATGGGAAAGAATATCTTGTCATTAGGTACGCAGTTGTGTAATAACAGATGCTGCATTTTAACTGGCAGCAGTTTCACACAACACAACAATATTCCCTCAGCAACAGGAAATGTGACATGTTATGTAGATTCAGATTATACAAGGCTTTTTAAACGTTGAATACACTTCATTGCTGCATTTCTTGCTCTCCAGTAAAATTCATGCGACAACAGGAAGATCAAATTAAGATATGCATCTGTAACAGAAATCCCAAGGAACCTTGTCGCTGACAGACACTATGACTGTGTATACTGGCCTAGGTGTGACCTGACTTCAGCTTGGCCGTGCGGCCAGTTTCACCATGGATAACGTGTCTGATAACAGGTCGGAAGATTGAATATTTGACTCCTGTTTGGTTCAAAACTAGATTTATTTGACCAAAATCAAGCTGGGAAAAATACTGTATACTTTTCATTGTGTCTGGCAGTTCTCGATTCAAACACATTTTAGACTGATTTTATATGGGACTTTTCCCAAACATCTCTGAGAAAAAAGATGGAACTTGTAATTACAACAAGCATCATTTCAATGTTTATGGATTTGTCTGTGATGTTTTTTTTAAGTAACTGTCTTCCCATATGGTCTGGCGTTTAGGATTCCTGGTTTTCGCCCGGGTTGAACTCCCAGTATGGGAAAGAACATCTTGTCATTTGTGATGCACTTGTGTAAGAACAGATACCACATTTTAAATGGCAGCAGAATCACACAACACAACAATATTCCCTAAGCAACAGGAAATGTGACATGTTTTGTAGATTCATAATTTACAATACTTTTTAAACATTGATACACTTCAAGTTTGCATTTCTTGCTCTGCAGTAAAATTCATGTAACAACAGGAGGATCAAATTAAGATATGCATCTGAAACAGAAAACCAAGGAACCTTGTTGTTGACAGACGCTATGACTGTGTACACAGGTCTAGCTGTGACCTGACTTCAGCTTAGATGTGGGGTCAGTGGCGCAATGGATAACGTGTCCGACTACGGATCAGAAGATTCTAGGTTTGACTCCTGGCTGCCTCAATACATTAATTGATTGAAATCAAGCTGGGAATGATACTGTATACCTTTCAGTGCTTCTGGCTGTTCTCACTTCAAACACATTTTAGACGGATTTCATCTGGACATTCCCCATCATCTCTGAGAAAAATGATGGAGCTTTGAAATCCAACAGGCATAATGTCAACATTAAAAGATTTGTCTGTGATGTGTATTTTAAGTATGTGTCTTCCCATATGGTCTAGCGGTTAGGATTCCTAGTTTTCACCCAGGTGGCCCGGGTTCAACTCCCGGTATGGGAAATAATATCTTGTCATCAGGTACGCAGTTGTGTAACAACAGATGCTGCATTTGAACTTGCAGCAGTTTCACACAACCCAACAATATTCCCACAGGAAATGTAACATGTTATGTAGATTCAAATTATACAAGACTTTTTAAACGTTGAATACACTTCATTGCTGCATTTCTTGCTCTGCAGTAAAATTCATGCGACAACAGGAAGATCAAATTAAGATATGCATCTGTAACAGAAATCCCAAGGAACCTTGTCGCTGACAGACTCTATCAGCGACAAGGTCGCTGGGAAAGAACATCTTGTCATTTGTGATGCACTTGGGTAAGAACAGATACCACATTTTAAATGGCAGCAGAATCACACAACACAACAATATTCCCCAAGCAACAGGAAATGTGACATGTTTTGTAGATTCATAATTTACAAGACTTTTTAAACATTGATACACTTCAAGTTTGCATTTCTTGCTCTGCAGTAAAATTAATGTAACAACAGGAGGATCAAATTAAGATATGCATCTGAAACAGAAAACCAAGGAACCTTGTTGTTGACAGACGCTATGACTGTGTACACTGGTCTAGCTGTGACCTGACTTCAGCTTAGATGTGGGGCCATTGGCGCAATGGATAACGTGTCTGACTACGGATCAGAAGATTCTAGGTTCGACTCCTGGCTGGCTCAATACTTTATTTAATTGATTGAAATCAAGCTGGGAATGATACTGTATACCTTTCAGTGCTTCTGGCTGTTCTCACTTCAAACACATTTTAGACGGATTTCATCTGGACATTCCCCATCATCTCTGAGAAAAATGATGGAGCTTTGAAATCCAACAGGCATAATGTCAACATTAAAAGATTTGTCTGTGATGTGTATTTTAAGTAGGTGTCTTCCCATATGGTCTAGCGGTTAGGATTCCTGGTTTTCACCCAGGTGGCCCGGGTTCAACTCCCGGTATGGGAAAGAATATCTTGTCATTAGGTACGCAGTTGTGTAATAACAGATGCTGCATTTTAACTGGCAGCAGTTTCACACAACACAACAATATTCCCTCAGCAACAGGAAATGTGACATGTTATGTAGATTCAGATTATACAAGGCTTTTTAAACGTTGAATACACTTCATTGCTGCATTTCTTGCTCTCCAGTAAAATTCATGCGACAACAGGAAGATCAAATTAAGATATGCATCTGTAACAGAAATCCCAAGGAACCTTGTCGCTGACAGACACTATGACTGTGTATACTGGCCTAGGTGTGACCTGACTTCAGCTTGGCCGTGCGGCCAGTTTCACCATGGATAACGTGTCTGATAACAGGTCGGAAGATTGAATATTTGACTCCTGTTTGGTTCAAAACTAGATTTATTTGACCAAAATCAAGCTGGGAAAAATACTGTATACTTTTCATTGTGTCTGGCAGTTCTCGATTCAAACACATTTTAGACTGATTTTATATGGGACTTTTCCCAAACATCTCTGAGAAAAAAGATGGAACTTGTAATTACAACAAGCATCATTTCAATGTTTATGGATTTGTCTGTGATGTTTTTTTTAAGTAACTGTCTTCCCATATGGTCTGGCGTTTAGGATTCCTGGTTTTCGCCCGGGTTGAACTCCCAGTATGGGAAAGAACATCTTGTCATTTGTGATGCACTTGTGTAAGAACAGATACCACATTTTAAATGGCAGCAGAATCACACAACACAACAATATTCCCTAAGCAACAGGAAATGTGACATGTTTTGTAGATTCATAATTTACAATACTTTTTAAACATTGATACACTTCAAGTTTGCATTTCTTGCTCTGCAGTAAAATTCATGTAACAACAGGAGGATCAAATTAAGATATGCATCTGAAACAGAAAACCAAGGAACCTTGTTGTTGACAGACGCTATGACTGTGTACACTGGTCTAGCTGTGACCTGACTTCAGCTTAGATGTGGGGTCAGTGGCGCAATGGATAACGTGTCCGACTACGGATCAGAAGATTCTAGGTTTGACTCCTGGCTGCCTCAATACATTAATTGATTGAAATCAAGCTGGGAATGATACTGTATACCTTTCAGTGCTTCTGGCTGTTCTCACTTCAAACACATTTTAGACGGATTTCATCTGGACATTCCCCATCATCTCTGAGAAAAATGATGGAGCTTTGAAATCCAACAGGCATAATGTCAACATTAAAAGATTTGTCTGTGATGTGTATTTTAAGTATGTGTCTTCCCATATGGTCTAGCGGTTAGGATTCCTAGTTTTCACCCAGGTGGCCCGGGTTCAACTCCCGGTATGGGAAATAATATCTTGTCATCAGGTACGCAGTTGTGTAACAACAGATGCTGCATTTGAACTTGCAGCAGTTTCACACAACCCAACAATATTCCCACAGGAAATGTAACATGTTATGTAGATTCAAATTATACAAGACTTTTTAAACGTTGAATACACTTCATTGCTGCATTTCTTGCTCTGCAGTAAAATTCATGCGACAACAGGAAGATCAAATTAAGATATGCATCTGTAACAGAAATCCCAAGGAACCTTGTCGCTGACAGACCTAAGCTAGCAGCGACAAGGTCGCTGGGAAAGAACATCTTGTCATTTGTGATGCACTTGGGTAAGAACAGATACCACATTTTAAATGGCAGCAGAATCACACAACACAACAATATTCCCCAAGCAACAGGAAATGTGACATGTTTTGTAGATTCATAATTTACAAGACTTTTTAAACATTGATACACTTCAAGTTTGCATTTCTTGCTCTGCAGTAAAATTAATGTAACAACAGGAGGATCAAATTAAGATATGCATCTGAAACAGAAAACCAAGGAACCTTGTTGTTGACAGACGCTATGACTGTGTACACTGGTCTAGCTGTGACCTGACTTCAGCTTAGATGTGGGGCCATTGGCGCAATGGATAACGTGTCTGACTACGGATCAGAAGATTCTAGGTTCGACTCCTGGCTGGCTCAATACTTTATTTAATTGATTGAAATCAAGCTGGGAATGATACTGTATACCTTTCAGTGCTTCTGGCTGTTCTCACTTCAAACACATTTTAGACGGATTTCATCTGGACATTCCCCATCATCTCTGAGAAAAATGATGGAGCTTTGAAATCCAACAGGCATAATGTCAACATTAAAAGATTTGTCTGTGATGTGTATTTTAAGTAGGTGTCTTCCCATATGGTCTAGCGGTTAGGATTCCTGGTTTTCACCCAGGTGGCCTGGGTTCAACTCCCGGTATGGGAAAGAATATCTTGTCATAAGGTACGCAGTTGTGTAACAACAGATGCTGCATTTTAACTGGCACCAGTTTCACACAACACAACAATATTCCCTCAGCAACAGGAAATTTGACATGTTATGTAGATTCAAATTATACAAGGCTTTTTAAACGTTGAATACACTTCATGGCTGCATTTCTTGCTCTGCAGTAAAATTCATGCGACAACAGCAAGATCAAATTAAGATATGCATCTGTAACAGAAATCGCAAGGAACCTTGTCGCTGACAGACTCTATCAGCGACAAGGTCGCTGGGAAAGAACATCTTGTCATTTGTGATGCACTTGTGTAAGAACAGATACCACATTTTAAATGGCAGCAGAATCACACAACACAACAATATTCCCTAAGCAACAGGAAATGTGACATGTTTTGTAGATTCATAATTTACAATACTTTTTAAACATTGATACACTTCAAGTTTGCATTTCTTGCTCTGCAGTAAAATTCATGTAACAACAGGAGGATCAAATTAAGATATGCATCTGAAACAGAACACCAAGGAACCTTGTTGTTGACAGACGCTATGACTGTGTATACTGATCTAGCTGTGACCTGACTTCAGCTCAGATGTGGGGTCAGTGGCGCAATGGATAACGTGTCCGACTACGGATCAGAAGATTCTAGGTTCGACTCCTGGCTGCCTCAATACTTTATTTAATTGATTGAAATCAAGCTGGGAATGATACTGTATACCTTTCAGTGCTTCTGGCTGTTCTCACTTCAAACACGTTTTAGACGGATTTCATCTGGACATTCCCCATCATCTCTGAGAAAAAAGATGGAGCTTTGAAATTCAACAAGCATAATGTCAACATTTAAAGATTTGTCTGTGATGTGTATTTTAAGTATGTATCTTCCCATATGGTCTAGCGGTTAGGATTCCTAGTTTTCACCCAGGTGGCCCGTGTTCAACTCCCGGTATGGGAAAGAATGTCTTGTCATCAGTTACGCAGTTGTGTAAGAACAGATGCTGCATTTGAACTGGCAGCAGTTTCACACAACACAACAATATTCCCTCAGCAACAGGAAATGTGACATGTTATGTAGATTCAAATTATACAAGGCTTTTTAAACGTTGAATACACTTCATGGCTCCATTTCTTGCTCTGCAGTAAAATTCATGCGACAACAGGAAGATCATATTAAGATATGCATCTGTAACATAAATCCCAAGGTACCTTGTCGCTGACAGACACTATGACTGTGTATACTGGCCTAGGTGTGACCTGACTTCAGCTTGGCCGTGCGGACAGTTGCACAATGGATAACGTGTCTGATAACAGGTCAGAAGATTGAATATTTGATTCCTGTTTGGTTCAAAACTAGATTTATTTGACCAAAATCAAGCTGGGAAAAATACTGTATACTTTTCATTGTGTCTGGCAGTTCTCGATTCAAACACATTTTAGACTGATTTTATATGGGACTTTTCCCCAACATCTCTGAGAAAAAAGATGGAGCTTGTAATTACAACAAGCAACATTTCAATGTTTATGGATTTGTCTGTGATGTTTTTTTTAAGTAACTGTCTTCCCATATGGTCTGGCGTTTAGGATTCCTGGTTTTCGCCCGGGTTGAACTCCCAGTATGGGAAAGAACATCTTGTCATTTGTGATGCACTTGTGTAAGAACAGATACCACATTTTAAATGGCAGCAGAATCACACAACACAACAATATTCCCCAAGCAACATGAAATGTGACATGTTTTGTAGATTCATAATTTACAAGACTTTTTAAACATTGATACACTTCAAGTTTGCATTTCTTGCTCTGCAGTAAAATTCATGTAACAACAGGAGGATCAAATTATGATGTGCATCTGAAACAGAAAACCAAGGAACCTTGTTGTTGACAGACGCTATGACTGTGTACACTGGTCTAGCTGTGACCAGACTTCTGCTTAGAAGTGTGGTCAGTGGCGCAATGGATAACGTGTCTGACTACGGACAGAAGATTCTAGGTTCGACTCCTGGCTGGCTCAATAATTTATTTAATTGATTGAAATCAAGCTGGGAATGATACTGTATACCTTTCAGTGCTTCTGGCTGTTCTCACTTCAAACACATTTTAGACGGATTTCATCTGGACATTCCCCATCATCTCTGAGAAAAAAGATGGAGCTTTGAAATTCAACAAGCATAATGTCAACATTTAAAGATTTGTCTGTGATGTGTATTTTAAGTATGTGTCTTCCCATATGGTCTAGCGGTTAGGATTCCTACTTTTCACCCAGGTGGCCCGTGTTCAACTCCCGGTATGGGAAAGAATGTCTTGTCATCAGTTACGCAGTTGTGTAAGAACAGATGCTGCATTTGAACTGGCAGCAGTTTCACACAACACAACAATATTCCCTCAGCAACAGGAAATGTGACATGTTATGTAGATTCAAATTATACAAGGCTTTTTAAACGTTGAATACACTTCATGGCTCCATTTCTTGCTCTGCAGTAAAATTCATGCGACAACAGGAAGATCATATTAAGATATGCATCTGTAACATAAATCCCAAGGTACCTTGTCGCTGACAGACACTATGACTGTGTATACTGGCCTAGGTGTGACCTGACTTCAGCTTGGCCGTGCGGACAGTTGCACAATGGATAACGTGTCTGATAACAGGTCAGAAGATTGAATATTTGATTCCTGTTTGGTTCAAAACTAGATTTATTTGACCAAAATCAAGCTGGGAAAAATACTGTATACTTTTCATTGTGTCTGGCAGTTCTCGATTCAAACACATTTTAGACTGATTTTATATGGGACTTTTCCCCAACATCTCTGAGAAAAAAGATGGAGCTTGTAATTACAACAAGCAACATTTCAATGTTTATGGATTTGTCTGTGATGTTTTTTTTAAGTAACTGTCTTCCCATATGGTCTGGCGTTTAGGATTCCTGGTTTTCGCCCGGGTTGAACTCCCAGTATGGGAAAGAACATCTTGTCATTTGTGATGCACTTGTGTAAGAACAGATACCACATTTTAAATGGCAGCAGAATCACACAACACAACAATATTCCCCAAGCAACAGGAAATGTGACATGTTTTGTAGATTCATAATTTACAAGACTTTTTAAACATTGATACACTTCAAGTTTGCATTTCTTGCTCTGCAGTAAAATTCATGTAACAACAGGAGGATCAAATTATGATGTGCATCTGAAACAGAAAACCAAGGAACCTTGTTGTTGACAGACGCTATGACTGTGTACACTGGTCTAGCTGTGACCAGACTTCTGCTTAGAAGTGTGGTCAGTGGCGCAATGGATAACGTGTCTGACTACGGAAGGAAGATTCTAGGTTCGACTCCTGGCTGGCTCAATAATTTATTTAATTGATTGAAATCAAGCTGGGAATGATACTGTATACCTTTCAGTGCTTTCTGGCTGTTCTCACTTCAAACACATTTTAGACGGATTTCATCTGGACATTCCCCATCATCTCTGAGAAAATGATGGAGCTTTGAAATCCAACAGGCATAATGTCAACATTTAAAGATTTGTCTGTGATGTGTATTTTAAGTATGTGTCTTCCCATATGGTCTAGTGGTTAGGATTCCTGGTTTTCTCCAAGGTGGCCTGGGTTCATCTCCCGGTATGGGAAAGAATATCTTGTTGTTAGGTACACATTTGTGTAACAACAGATGCTGCAGTTTCACACAACACAACAATATTCCCTCAGCAACAGGAAATGTGACATGTTATGTAGATTCAAATTATACAAGGCTTTTTAAACGTTGAATATACTTCATGGCTACATTTCTTGCTCTGCAGTAAAATTCCATGCGACAACAGGAAGATCAAATTAAGATATGCATCTGTAACAGAATCCCAAGGAACCTTGTCGCTGACAGACACTATGACTGTGTATACTGGCCTAGGTGTGACCTGACTTCAGCTTGGCCGTGCGGCCAGTTGCACAATGGATACGTGTCTGATAACAGGTCAGAAGATTGAATATTTGACTCCTGTTTGGTTCAAAACTAGATTTATTTGACCAAAATCAAGCTGGGAAAAATACTGTATACTTTTCATTGTGTCTGGCAGTTCTCGATTCAAACACATTTTAGACTGATTTTATATGGGACTTTTCCCCAACATCTCTGAGAAAAAAGATGGAGCTTGTAATTACAACAAGCATCATTTCAATGTTTATGGATTTGTCTGTGATGTGTATTTTCAGTATGTGTCTTCCCATATGGTCTATCGGTTAGGATTCCTGGTTTTCACCCAGGTGGCCCGGGTTCAACTCCCGGTATGGGAAAGAATATATTGTCATTAGGTACGCAGTTGTGTAACAACAGATGCTGCATTTTAACTGGCAGCATTTTCACACAACACAACAATATTCCCTCAGCAACAGGAAATGTGACATGTTATGTAGATTCAAATTATACAAGGCTTTTTAAAACGTTGAATATACTTCATGGCTACATTTCTTGCTCTGCAGTAAAATTCATGCGACAACAGGAAGATCAAATTAAGATATGCATCTGTAACAGAAATCCCAAGGAACCTTGTCGCTGACAGACACTATGACTGTGTATACTGGCCTAGGTGTGACCTGACTTCAGCTTGGCCGTGCGGCCAGTTGCACAATGGATAACGTGTCTGATAACAGGTCAGAAGATTGAATATTTGACTCCTGTTGGTTCAAAACTAGATTTATTTGACCAAATCAAGCTGGGAAAAATACTGTATACTTTTCATTGTGTCTGGCAGTTCTCGATTCAAACACATTTTAGACTGATTTATATGGGACTTTTCCCAAACATCTCTGAGAAAAAAGATGGAGCTTGTAATTACAACAAGCATCATTTCAATGTTTATGGATTTGTCTGTGATGTTTTTTTTAAGTAACTGTCTTCCCATATGGTCTGGCTTTAGGATTCCTGGTTTTCACCCGGGTTGAACTCCCAGTATGGGAAAGAACATCTTGTCATTTGTGATGCACTTGTGTAAGAACAGATACCACATGTTAAATGGCAGCAGAATCACACAACACAACAATATTCCCCAAGCAACAGGAAATGTGACATGTTTTGTTAGATTCATAATTTACAAGACTTTTAAACATGATACACTTCAAGTTTGCATTTCTTGCTCTGCAGTAAATTCATGTAAAACAGGAGGATCAAATTAAGATATGCATCTGAAACAGAAAACCAAGGAACCTTGTTGTTGACAGACGCTATGACTGTGTACATGGTCTAGCTGTGACCTGACTTCAGCTTAGATGTGGGGCCAGTGGGGCAATGGATAACGTGTCTGACTACGGATCAGAAGATTCTAGGTTCGACTCCTGGCTGGCTCAATACTTTATTTAATTGATTGAAATCAAGCTGGGAATGATACTGTATACCTTTCAGTGCTTCTGGCTGTTCTCACTTCAAACACATTTTAGACGGATTTCATCTGGACATCCCCATCATCTCTGAGAAAAATGATGGAGCTTTGAAATCCAACAGGCAATAATGTCAACATTTAAAGATTTGTCTGTGATGTGTATTTTAAGTATGTGTCTTCCCATATGGTCTAGCGGTTAGGATTCCTGGTTTTCACCCAGGTGTCCCGGGTTCAACTCCCGGTATGGGAAAGAATATCTTGTCATTAGGTACGCAGTTGTGTAACTAACAGATGCTGCATTTTAACTGGCAGCAGTTTCACACAACACAACAATATTCCCTCAGCAACAGGAAATGTGACATGTTATGTAGATTCAAATTTTCAAGGCTTTTTAAACGTTGAATACACTTCATGGCTGCATTTCTTGCTTCGCAGTAAAATTCATGCGACAAAGGAAGATCAAATTAAGATATGCATCTGTAACAGAAATCCAAGGAACCTTGTCGCTGACAGACACTATGACTGTGTATACTCCCTAGGTGTGACCTGACTTCAGCTTGGCCGTGCGGCCAGTTGCACAATGGATAACGTGTCTGATAACAGGTCAGAAGATGAATATTTGACTCCTGTTTGGTCAAAACTAGATTATTTGACCAAAAATAAAGCTGGGAAAAATACTGTATACTTTTCATTGTGTCTGGCAGTTCTCGATTCAAACACATTTTAGACTGATTTTATATGGGACTTTTCCCAACATCTCTGAGAAAAAGATGGAGCTTGTAATTACAACAAGATCATTTCAATGTTTATGGATTTGTCTGTGATGTTGTCTTTAAGTAACTGTCTTCCCATATGGTCTGGGTTTGGATTCCTGTTTTCGCCCGGGTTGAACTCCAGTATGGGAAAGAACATCTTGTCATTGTGATGCACTTGTGTAAAACAGATACCACATTTAAATGGCAGCAGTTTCACACAACACAACAATATTCCCCAAAGCAACAGAAATGTGACATGTTTTGTAGATTCATAATTTTACAAGACTTTTAAACTGATACACTTCAAGTTTGCATTTCTTGATCTGCAGTAAAATTCATGTAAACAACAGGAGGATCAAATTAAGATATCATCTGTAACAGAAAACCAAGGAACTTGTTGTTGACAGACGCTATGACTGTGTCCACTGGTCTAGGCTGTGACCTGACTTCAGCTTAATGTGGGCCAGTGCGCAATGGATAACGTGTCTGACGGATCAGAAGATTTAGGTTCGACTCCTGGCTGGCTCAATAGTTATTAATGAATGGAAATCAAGCTGGGAAAAATATGTATACTTTCAGTGTTTGGCTGTTCTCATTCAAACACATTTTAGACTGATTTCATCTGGACTTTTCCCAAACATCTCTGAGAAAAATGATGGAGCTTGAAATCCAACAGGCATAATGCAACATTAAAGATTTGTCTGTGATGTGTATTCTAAGTAGTGTCTTCCCATAGGGTCTCGCGTTAGGATTCCTGGTTTTCACCCAGGTCCCGGTTCAACTCCCGGTATGGGAAAGAATGTCTTGTCATCAGTTTTTACGCAGTTGTGTGAGAACAGATGCTGCATTTTAACTGGCAGCAGTTTCACACAACACAAACAATATTCCCTCAGCAACAGGAAATGTGACATGTTAGTAGATTCAAATTATTACAAGGCTTTTTAAACGTTGAATACACTTCATGGCTGCATTTCTTGCTCTGCAGTAAAA
>NW_022264841.1:0-22167 GCF_002021735.2 Oncorhynchus kisutch
TACCATCTACTGTCATTATATTACCCTGGTCTCCCTCTACTGTCATTATATTCCCCTGGTCTACCATCTACTGTCATTATATTCCCTGTTTTCTACCCTCTACTGTCATTATGTACCCTGGTCTACCCTCTGACTGTCATTATATTCCCCTGGTCTACCATCTACTGTCATTATATTACCCTGGTCTACCATCTACTGTCATTATATTACCCTGGTCTACCATCTCCTGTCAGATATTACCCTGGTCTACCATCTACTGTCATTATATTACCTTGGTCTACACTCTCTACTGTCATTATATTACCCTGGTCTACCATCTACTGTCACTATATTACCCTGGTCTACCATCTACTGTCATTATATTCCCTGGTCCTACTGTCATTATATTACCCTGGTCTACCCTCTACTGTCATTATATACCCTGGTCTACCATCTACTGTCATTATATTACCCTGGTCTACCCTCTACTGTCATTATATTACCTGTTCTCTGGTCTTATATTACCCTGGTCTACCTCTACTGTCATTATATTACCTGGTCTACCATCTACTGTCATTATATTACCCTGGTCTACCCTCTCCTGTCTTATATTACCCTGGTCTACCATCTACTGTCATTATATTACCTTGGTCTACCTCTACTGTCATTATTTACCCTGGTATACCATCTACTGTCTTATATTACCCTGGTCTACCCTCTACTGTCATTATATTACCCTGGTCTACCATCTCTGTCATTATATTACCCTGGTCTACCATCTACTGTCACTATATTCCCTGTCTAAACTCTACTGTCATTATGTTACCCTGGTCTACCATCTACTGTCATTATATTACCCTGGTCTACCATCTACTGTCATTATATTACCCTGGTCTACCCTCTACTGTCATTATATTATCCTGGTATACCATCTGCTGTCATTATATTTCCCTGGTCTACCCTCTACTGTCATTATATTACCCTGGTCTACCATCTACTGTCACTATATTACCCTGGTCTACCCTCTACTGTCATTATATTACCCTGGTCTACCATCTACTGTCACTATATTACCCTGGTCTAAACTCTACTGTCATTATGTTACCCTGGTCTACCATCTACTGTCATTATATTACCCTGGTCTACCATCTACTGTCATTATATTACTCTACTGTCATATATTACCCTGGTCTACCATCTACTGTCATTATATTACCCTGGTCTACTGTCATTATATTACCCTGGTGTACCATCTACTGTCATTATATTACCCTGGTCTACCATCTACTGTCATTATATCCCTGGTCTACCCCTACTGTCATTATATTACCCTGGTCTACCATCTACTGTCATTATATTACCCCTGGTCTACTGTCATATTACCCTGGTCTACCATCTGCTGTCATTATATTACCCTGGTCTACCATCTACTGTCAATATATTACCCTGGTCTACCATCTACTGTCATTATTACCCTGGTCTTCCATCTACTGTCATTATATTACCCTGGTCTAAACTCTACTGTCATTATGTTACCCTGGTCTACCATCTACTGTCATTATATTACCCTGGTCTACCATCTACTGTCATTATATTACCCTCTACTGTCATTATATTACCCTGGTATACCATCTACTGTCATTATATTACCCTGGTCTACTGTCATTATATTACCCTGGTGTACCATCTACTGTCATTATATTACCCTGGTCTACCATCTACTGTCATTATATT
The DNA here is from genome assembly GCF_002021735.2 of Oncorhynchus kisutch. NCBI lineage: Eukaryota > Metazoa > Chordata > Actinopteri > Salmoniformes > Salmonidae > Oncorhynchus > Oncorhynchus kisutch. The sequence continues at coordinate 1,714 of NW_022264841.1, forward strand.
ACCCTGGTCTACCCTAACTGTCATTATATTACCTGGTCTACGTCTACTGTCATTATATTACCCTGGTCTACCATCTACTGTCATTATATTACCTTGGTCTACCCTCTACTGTCATTATATTACCCTGGTATACCATCTGCTGTCATTATATTTCCCTGGTCTACCATCTACTGTCATTATATTACCCTGGTCTTCCATCTACTGTCACTATATTACCCTGGTCTAAACTCTACTGTCATTATATTACCGTGGTCTACCCTCTACTGTTATTATATTACCCTGGTCTACTGTTATTATATTACCCTGGTCTACTGTCATTATATTACCCTGGTCTACCATCTACTCATTATATTACCCTGGTCTACCATCTACTGTTATTATTACCCTGGTCTACTGTCATTATATTACCCTGGTCTACTGTCATTTATTATCCCTGGTCTCCCTCTACTGTCATTATATTACCCTGGTCTACCATCTACTGTCATTATAATTCCCTGGTCTACCCTCTACTGTCATTATATTACCCTGGTCTACCATCTACTGTCATTATATTACCCTGGTCTACCTCTACTGTCATTATATTACCCTGGTCTACCATCTACTGTCACTATATTACCCTGGTCTACCTCTACTGTCATTATATTACCCTGGTCTACCATCTACTGTCATTATATTACCCTGGTCTACCCTCTACTGTCATTATATTACCCTGGTCTACCATCTACTGTCATTATATTACCCTGGTCTACCATCTACTGTCATTATATTACCCTGGTCTACCATCTACTGTCATTATATTACCCTGGTCTAACATCTACTGTCATTATATTACCCTGGTCTACCATCTACTGTCACTATATTACCCTGGTCTAAACTCTACTGTCATTATGTTACCCTGGTCTACCATCTACTGTCATTATATTACCCTGGTCTACCATCTACTGTCATTATATTACCCTGGTCTACCATCTACTGTCATTATATTACCCTGGTCTACCATCTACTGTCATTATATTACCCTGGTCTACCCTCTACTGTCATTATATTACCCTGGTCTACCGTCTACTGTCATTATATTACCTTGGTCTACCCTCTACTGTCATTATATTACCCTGGTATACCATCTGCTGTCATTATATTTCCCTGGTCTACCCTCTACTGTCATTATATTACCCTGGTCTACCATCTACTGTCATTATATTACCCTGGTCTACCATCTACTGTCATTATATTACCCTGGTCTACTGTCATTATATTACCCTGGTGTACCATCTACTGTCATTATATTACCCTGGTCTACCATCTACTGTCATTATATTACCCTGGTCTACCCTCTACTGTCATTATATTACCCTGGTCTACTGTCATTATATTACCCTGGTCTACCATCTACTGTCATTATATTACCCTGGTCTACCATCTACTGTCATTATATTACCCTGGTCTACCCTCTACTGTCATTATATTACCCTGGTCTACCATCTACTGTCATTATATTACCCTGGTCTACCCTCTACTGTCATTATATTACCCGGTGACCATCTACTGTCATTATATTTCCCTGGTCTACCATCTACTGTCATTATATTACCCTGGTCTACCATCTACTGTCATTATATTACCCTGGTCTACCATCTACTGTCATTATATTACCCTGGTCTACCATCTACTGTCATTATATTACCCTGGTCTACCATCTACTGTCATTATATTACCCTGGTCTACCCTCTACTGTCATTATATTACCCTGGTCTACCATCTACTGTCATTATATTACCCTGGTCTACCCTCTACTGTCATTATATTACCCTGGTATACCATCTGCTGTCATTATATTCCCTGGTCTACCCTCTACTGTCATTATATTACCCTGGTCTACCATCTACTGTCATTATATTACCTGGTCTACCCTCTACTGTCATTATATTACCCTGGTCTACCATCTACTGTCATTATATTACCCTGGTCTACCATCTACTGTCATTATATTACCCTGGTCTACCATCTACTGTCATTATATTACCCTGGTCTACCCTCTACTGTCATTATATTACCCTGGTCTACCATCTACTGTCATTATATTACCTGGTCTACCATCTACTGTCATTATATTACCCTGGTCTACCATCTACTGTCATTATATTACCCTGGTCTACCCTCTACTGTCATTATATTACCCTGGTCTACCATCTACTGTCACTATATTACCCTGGTCTACCATCTACTGTCATTATATTACCCTGGTCTACTGTCATTATATTACCCTGGTGTACCATCTACTGTCATTATATTACCCTGGTCTACCATCTACTGTCATTATATTACCCCCCTTTTTTTTGGTCTACCCTCTACTGTCATTATATTACCCTGGTCTACTGTCATTCATATTACCCTGGTCTACCTCTACTGTCATTATATTACCCTGGTCTACCATCTACTGTCATTATATTACCCTGGTCTACCATCTACTGTCATTATATTACCCTGGTCTCCCTCTACTGTCATTATATACCCTGGTCTACCATCTACTGTCATTATATTACCCTGGTCTACCCTCTACTGTCATTATATTACCCTGGTCTACCATCTACTGTCATATATTACCCTGGTCTACCCTCTACTGTCATTATATTACCCTGGTCTACCATCTACTGTCATTATATTACCCTGGTCTACCATCTACTGTCATTATATTACCCTGGTCTACCTGTCATTATATTACCCTGGTCTACCATCTACTGTCATTATATTACCCTGTCTACCATCTACTGTCATTATATTACCCTGGTCTACCCTCTACTGTCATTATATTACCCTGGTCTACTGTCATTATATTACCCTGGTCTACCATCTACTGTCATTATATTACCCTGGTCTACCATCTACTGTCATTATATACCCTGGTCTACCCTCTACTGTCATTATATTCCCTGGTCTACCATCTACTGTCATTATATACCCTGGTCTACCCTCTACTGTCATTATATTACCCTGGTCTACCATCTACTGTCATTATATTACCCTGGTCTACCCTCTACTGTCATTATATTACCCTGGTCTACATCTACTGTCATTATATTACCCTGGTCTACCATCTACTGTCACTATATTACCCTGGTCTACACTCTACTGTCATTATATTACCCTGGTCTACCATCTACTGTCATTATATTACCCTGGTCTACCATCTACTGTCATTATATTACCCTGGTCTACCATCTACTGTCATTATATTACCTGGTCTACCATCTACTGTCATTATATTACCCTGGTCTACCATCTACTGTCATTATATTACCCTGGTCTACCATCTACTGTCATTATATTACCCTGGTCTACCCTCTACTGTCATTATATTACCCTGGTCTACCATCTACTGTCATTATATTACCCTGGTCTACCCTCTACTGTCATTATATTACCCTGGTCTACCATCTACTGTCATTATATTACCCTGGTCTACCCTCTACTGTCATTATATTACCCTGGTCTACCATCTACTGTCATTATATTACCCTGGTCTACCATCTACTGTCATTATATTACCCTGGTCTACCATCTACTGTCATTATATTACCCTGGTCTACCCCTACTGTCATTATATTACCCTGGTCTACCATCTACTGTCATTATATTACCTTGGTCTACCCTCTACTGTCATTATATTACCCTGGTCTACCATCTACTGTCATTATATTACCCTGGTCTACCCTCTACTGTCATTATATTACCCTGGTCTACCATCTACTGTCATTATATTACCCTGGTCTACCATCTACTGTCATTATATTACCCTGGTCTACTGTCATTATATTACCCTGGTCTACCATCTACTGTCATTATATTACCCTGGTCTACCATCTACTGTCATTATATTACCCTGGTCTACCATCTACTGTCATTATATTACCCTGGTCTACTGTCATTATATTACCCTGGTCTACCCTCTACTGTCATTATATTACCCTGGTCTACCATCTACTGTCATTATATTACCCTGGTCTACCATCTACTGTCATTATATTACCCTGGTCTACCCTCTACTGTCATTATATTACCCTGGTCTACCATCTACTGTCATTATATTACCCTGGTCTACCCTCTACTGTCATTATATTACCCTGGTCTACCATCTACTGTCATTATATTTCCCTGGTCTACCCTCTACTGTCATTATATTACCCTGGTCTACCATCTACTGTCATTATATTACCCTGGTCTACCATCTACTGTCATTATATTACCCTGGTCTACCACTGTCATTATATTACCCTGGTCTACCCTCTACTGTCATTATATTACCCTGGTCTACCATCTACTGTCATTATATTACCCTGGTCTACCATCTACTGTCATTATATTACCCTGGTCTACTGTCATTATATTACCCTGGTCTACCCTCTACTGTCATTATATTACCCTGGTCTACCATCTACTGTCATTATATTACCCTGGTCTACCCTCTACTGTCATTATATTACCCTGGTCTACCATCTACTGTCATTATATTACCCTGGTCTACCCTCTACTGTCATTATATTACCCTGGTCTACATCTACTGTCATTATATTACCCTGGTCTACCCTCTACTGTCATTATATTACCCTGGTCTACCATCTACTGTCATTATATTACCCTGGTCTACCATCTACTGTCATTATATTACCCTGGTCTACTGTCATTATATTACCCTGGTCTACCATCTACTGTCATTATATTACCCTGGTCTACTGTCATTATATTACCCTGGTCTACCATCTACTGTCATTATATTACCCTGGTCTACCATCTACTGTCATTATATTACCCTGGTCTACCATCTACTGTCATTATATTACCCTGGTCTACCATCTACTGTCATTATATTACCCTGGTCTACCATCTACTGTCATTATATTACCCTGGTCTACCCTCTACTGTCATTATATTACCCTGGTCTACCATCTACTGTCATTATATTACCCTGGTCTACCATCTACTGTCATTATATTACCCTGGTCTACCATCTACTGTCATTATATTACCCTGGTCTAAACTCTACTGTCATTATATTACCCTGGTCTACCATCTACTGTCATTATATTACCCTGGTCTACCATCTACTGTCATTATATTACCCTGGTCTACCTCTACTGTCATTATATTACCCTGGTCTACCATCTACTGTCATTATATTACCCTGGTCTACCATCTACTGTCATTATATTACCCTGGTCTACCATCTACTGTCATTATATTACCCTGGTCTACCATCTACTGTCATTATATTACCCTGGTCTACCCTCTACTGTCATTATATTACCCTGGTCTACCATCTACTGTCATTATATTACCCTGGTCTACCATCTACTGTCATTATATTACCCTGGTCTACCATCTACTGTCATTATATTACCCTGGTCTACCCTCTACTGTCATTATATTACCCTGGTCTACCATCTACTGTCACTATATTACCCTGGTCTACCATCTACTGTCATTATATTACCCTGGTCTACTGTCATTATATTACCCTGGTGTACCATCTACTGTCATTATATTACCCTGGTCTACCATCTACTGTCATTATATTACCCTGGTCTACCCTCTACTGTCATTATATTACCCTGGTCTACTGTCATTATATTACCCTGGTCTACCATCTACTGTCATTATATTACCCTGGTCTACCCTCTACTGTCATTATATTACCCTGGTCTACCATCTACTGTCATTATATTACCTGGTCTACCCTCTACTGTCATTATATTACCCTGGTCTACCATCTACTGTCATTATATTACCCTGGTCTACCATCTACTGTCATTATATTACCCTGGTCTACCATCTACTGTCATTATATTACCCTGGTCTACCATCTACTGTCATTATATTACCCTGGTCTAACCTCTACTGTCATTATATTACCCTGGTCTACCATCTACTGTCATTATATTACCCTGGTCTACCATCTACTGTCATTATATTACCCTGGTCTACCATCTACTGTCATTATATTACCCTGGTCTACCATCTACTGTCATTATATACCCTGGTCTACCCTCTACTGTCATTATATTACCCTGGTCTACCATCTACTGTCATTATATTACCTGGTCTACCCTCTACTGTCATTATATTACCCTGGTCTACCATCTACTGTCATTATATTACCCTGGTCTACCCTCTACTGTCATTATATTACCCTGGTCTACCATCTACTGTCATTATATTACCCTGGTCTACCATCTACTGTCATTATATTACCCTGGTCTCTACTGTCATTATATTACCCTGGTCTACCATCTACTGTCATTATATTACCCTGGTCTACCATCTACTGTCATTATATTACCCTGGTCTACCCTCTACTGTCATTATATTACCCTGGTCTACTGTCATTATATTACCCTGGTCTACCCTCTACTGTCATTATATTACCCTGGTCTACCATCTACTGTCATTATATTACCCTGGTCTACCCTCTACTGTCATTATATTACCCTGGTCTACCATCTACTGTCATTATATTACCCTGGTCTACCATCTACTGTCATTATATTACCCTGGTCTACCATCTACTGTCATTATATTACCCTGGTCTACCCTCTACTGTCATTATATTACCCTGGTCTACCATCTACTGTCATTATATTACCCTGGTCTACCATCTACTGTCATTATATTACCCTGGTCTACCTCTACTGTCATTATATTACCCTGGTCTACCATCTACTGTCATTATATTACCCTGGTCTACCATCTACTGTCATTATATTACCCTGGTCTACCATCTACTGTCATTATATTACCCTGGTCTACCATCTACTGTCATTATATTACCCTGGTCTACCATCTACTGTCATTATATTACCCTGGTCTACCTCTACTGTCATTATATTACCCTGGTCTACCTCTACTGTCATTATATTACCCTGGTCTACCCTCTACTGTCATTATATTCCCTGGTCTACCCTCTACTGTCATTATATTACCCTGGTCTACCATCTACTGTCACTATATTACCCTGGTCTACCATCTACTGTCATTATATTACCCTGGTCTACTGTCATTATATTACCCTGGTGTACCATCTACTGTCATTATATTACCCTGGTCTACCATCTACTGTCATTATATTACCCTGGTCTACCTCTACTGTCATTATATTACCCTGGTCTACTGTCATTATATTACCCTGGTCTACCCTACTGTCATTATATTACCCTGGTCTACCATCTACTGTCATTATATTACCCTGGTCTACCATCTACTGTCATTATATTACCCTGGTCTACCATCTACTGTCATTATATTACCCTGGTCTACCATCTACTGTCATTATATTACCCTGGTCTACCATCTACTGTCATTATATTACCCTGGTCTACCATCTACTGTCATTATATTACCCTGGTCTACCATCTACTGTCATTATATTACCCTGGTCTACCATCTACTGTCATTATATTACCCTGGTCTACTGTCATTATATTACCCTGGTCTACCATCTACTGTCATTATATTACCCTGGTCTACTGTCATTATATTACCCTGGTCTACCATCTACTGTCATTATATTACCCTGGTCTACCCTCTACTGTCATTATATTACCCTGGTCTACCATCTACTGTCATTATATTACCCTGGTCTACTGTCATTATATTACCCTGGTCTACCATCTACTGTCATTATATTACCCTGGTCTACCATCTACTGTCATTATATTACCCTGGTCTACCCTCTACTGTCATTATATTACCCTGGTCTACTGTCATTATATTACCCTGGTCTACCATCTACTGTCATTATATTACCCTGGTCTACCATCTACTGTCATTATATTACCCTGGTCTACCCTCTACTGTCATTATATTACCCTGGTCTACCATCTACTGTCATTATATTACCCTGGTCTACCCTCTACTGTCATTATATTACCCTGGTCTACCATCTACTGTCATTATATTACCCTGGTCTACCTCTACTGTCATTATATTACCCTGGTCTACCATCTACTGTCATTATATTACCCTGGTCTACCATCTACTGTCATTATATTACCCTGGTCTACTGTCATTATATTACCCTGGTCTACCATCTACTGTCATTATATTACCCTGGTCTACTGTCATTATATTACCCTGGTGTACCATCTACTGTCATTATATTACCCTGGTCTACCATCTACTGTCATTATATTACCCTGGTCTACCATCTACTGTCATTATATTACCCTGGTCTACCATCTACTGTCATTATATTACCCTGGTCTACCATCTACTGTCATTATATTACCCTGGTCTACCCTCTACTGTCATTATATTACCCTGGTCTACCCTCTACTGTCATTATATTACCCTGGTCTACCATCTACTGTCATTATATTACCCTGGTCTACCATCTACTGTCATTATATTACCCTGGTCTACCTCTACTGTCATTATATTACCCTGGTCTACCATCTACTGTCATTATATTACCCTGGTCTACCCTCTACTGTCATTATATTACCCTGGTCTACCATCTACTGTCATTATATTACCCTGGTCTACCATCTACTGTCATTATATTACCCTGGTCTACCTCTACTGTCATTATATTACCCTGGTCTACCATCTACTGTCATTATATTACCCTGGTCTACCATCTACTGTCATTATATTACCCTGGTCTACCATCTACTGTCATTATATTACCCTGGTCTACCATCTACTGTCATTATATTACCCTGGTCTACCATCTACTGTCATTATATTACCCTGGTCTACCATCTACTGTCATTATATTACCCTGGTCTACCCTCTACTGTCATTATATTACCCTGGTCTACCATCTACTGTCATTATATTACCCTGGTCTACCATCTACTGTCATTATATTACCCTGGTCTACCATCTACTGTCATTATATTACCCTGGTCTACCATCTACTGTCATTATATTACCCTGGTCTACTGTCATTATATTACCCTGGTCTACCATCTACTGTCATTATATTACCCTGGTCTACCATCTACTGTCATTATATTACCCTGGTCTACCCTCTACTGTCATTATATTACCCTGGTCTACTGTCATTATATTACCCTGGTCTACCATCTACTGTCATTATATTACCCTGGTCTACCATCTACTGTCATTATATTACCCTGGTCTACCCTCTACTGTCATTATATTACCCTGGTCTACCATCTACTGTCATTATATTACCCTGGTCTACCATCTACTGTCATTATATTACCCTGGTCTACCATCTACTGTCATTATATTACCCTGGTCTACCATCTACTGTCATTATATTACCCTGGTCTACCATCTACTGTCATTATATTACCCTGGTCTACCCTCTACTGTCATTATATTACCCTGGTCTACCATCTACTGTCATTATATTACCCTGGTCTACCATCTACTGTCATTATATTACCCTGGTCTACCATCTACTGTCATTATATTACCCTGGTCTACCATCTACTGTCATTATATTACCCTGGTCTACCATCTACTGTCATTATATTACCCTGGTCTACCTCTACTGTCATTATATTACCCTGGTCTACCATCTACTGTCATTATATTACCCTCTACTGTCATTATATTACCCTGGTCTACCATCTACTGTCATTATATTACCCTGGTCTACCATCTACTGTCATTATATTACCCTGGTCTACCATCTACTGTCATTATATTACCCTGGTCTACCATCTACTGTCATTATATTACCCTGGTCTACCATCTACTGTCATTATATTACCCTGGTCTACCCTCTACTGTCATTATATTACCCTGGTCTACCATCTACTGTCATTATATTACCCTGGTCTACCCTCTACTGTCATTATATTACCCTGGTCTACCATCTACTGTCATTATATTACCCTGGTCTACCATCTACTGTCATTATATTACCCTGGTCTACTGTCATTATATTACCCTGGTCTACCATCTACTGTCATTATATTACCCTGGTCTACCATCTACTGTCATTATATTACCCTGGTCTACCCTCTACTGTCATTATATTACCCTGGTCTACCATCTACTGTCATTATATTACCCTGGTCTACCATCTACTGTCATTATATTACCCTGGTCTACCATCTACTGTCATTATATTACCCTGGTCTACCTCTATGTCATTATATTACCCTGGTCTACCATCTACTGTCATTATATTACCCTGGTCTACCATCTACTGTCATTATATTACCCTGGTCTAAACTACTGTCATTATGTTACCCTGGTCTACCATCTACTGTCATTATATTACCCTGGTCTACCATCTACTGTCATTATATTACCCTCTACTGTCATTATATTACCCTGGTCTACCATCTACTGTCACTATATTACCCTGGTCTACCATCTACTGTCATTATATTACCCTGGTCTACTGTCATTATATTTCCCTGGTGTACCATCTACTGTCATTATATTACCCTGGTCTACCATCTACTGTCATTATAATACCCTGGTCTACCCTCTACTGTCATTATATTACCCTGGTCTACCCTCTACTGTCATTATATTATCCTGGTATACCATCTGCTGTCATTATATTTCCCTGGTCTACCCTCTACTGTCATTATATTACCCTGGTCTACCATCTACTGTCATTATATTACCCTGGTCTACCCTCTACTGTCATTATATTACCCTGGTCTACCATCTACTGTCACTATATTACCCTGGTCTAAACTCTACTGTCATTATATTACCCTGGTCTACCATCTACTGTCATTATATTACCCTGGTCTACCATCTACTGTCATTATATTACCCTCTACTGTCATTATATTACCCTGGTATACCATCTACTGTCATTATATTACCCTGGTCTACTGTCATTATATTACCCTGGTGTACCATCTACTGTCATTATATTACCCTGGTCTACCATCTACTGTCATTATATTACCCTGGTCTACACTCTACTGTCATTATATTACCCTGGTCTACCATCTACTGTCATTATATTACCCTGGTCTACCATCTACTGTCATTATATTACCCTGGTCTACCATCTACTGTCATTATATTACCCTGGTCTACCATCTACTGTCATTATATTACCCTGGTCTACCCTCTACTGTCATTATATTACCCTGGTCTACCATCTACTGTCATTATATTACCCTGGTCTACCCTCTACTGTCATTATATTACCCTGGTCTACCATCTACTGTCATTATATTCCCTGGTCTACCCTCTACTGTCATTATATTACCCTGGTCTACCATCTACTGTCATTATATTACCCTGGTCTACCATCTACTGTCATTATATTACCCTGGTCTACTGTCATTATATTACCCTGGTCTACCATCTACTGTCATTATATTACCCTGGTCTACCATCTACTGTCATTATATTACCCTGGTCTACCCTCTACTGTCATTATATTACCCTGGTCTACTGTCATTATATTACCCTGGTCTACCCTCTACTGTCATTATATTACCCTGGTCTACCATCTACTGTCATTATAATACCCTGGTCTACCCTCTACTGTCATTATATTACCCTGGTCTACCATCTACTGTCATTATATTACCTTGGTCTACCCTCTACTGTCATTATATTACCCTGGTCTACCATCTACTGTCATTATATTACCCTGGTCTACCCTCTACTGTCATTATATTACCCTGGTCTACCATCTACTGTCATTATATTACCCTGGTCTACCCTCTACTGTCATTATATTACCCTGGTCTACCATCTACTGTCATTATATTACCCTGGTCTACCATCTACTGTCATTATATTACCCTGGTCTACCATCTACTGTCATTATATTACCCTGGTCTACCATCTACTGTCATTATATTACCCTGGTCTACCATCTACTGTCATTATATTACCCTGGTCTACCCTCTACTGTCATTATATTACCCTGGTCTACCATCTACTGTCATTATATTACCCTCTACTGTCATTATATTACCCTGGTCTACCATCTACTGTCATTATATTACCCTGGTCTACCATCTACTGTCATTATATTACCCTGGTCTACCATCTACTGTCATTATATTACCCTGGTCTACCATCTACTGTCATTATATTACCCTGGTCTACCATCTACTGTCATTATATTACCCTGGTCTACCTCTACTGTCATTATATTACCCTGGTCTACCATCTACTGTCATTATATTACCCTGGTCTACCTCTACTGTCATTATATTACCCTGGTCTACCATCTACTGTCATTATATTACCCTGGTCTACCATCTACTGTCATTATATTACCCTGGTCTACTGTCATTATATTACCCTGGTGTACCATCTACTGTCATTATATTACCCTGGTCTACCATCTACTGTCATTATATTACCCTGGTCTACCCTCTACTGTCATTATATTACCCTGGTCTACCATCTACTGTCATTATATTACCCTGGTCTACATCTACTGTCATTATATTACCCTGGTCTACCATCTACTGTCATTATATTACCCTGGTCTACCCTCTACTGTCATTATATTACCCTGGTCTACCATCTACTGTCATTATATTACCCTGGTCTACCATCTACTGTCATTATATTACCCTGGTCTAACTACTGTCATTATATTACCCTGGTCTACCATCTACTGTCATTATATTACCCTGGTCTACCATCTACTGTCATTATATTACCCTCTACTGTCATTATATTACCCTGGTCTACCATCTACTGTCATTATATTACCCTGGTCTACCATCTACTGTCATTATATTACCCTGGTCTACTGTCATTATATTACCCTGGTCTACCATCTACTGTCATTATATTACCCTGGTCTACCATCTACTGTCATTATATTACCCTGGTCTACCATCTACTGTCATTATATTACCCTGGTCTACCCTCTACTGTCATTATATTACCCTGGTCTACCATCTACTGTCATTATATTACCCTGGTCTACCCTCTACTGTCATTATATTACCCTGGTCTACCATCTACTGTCATTATATTACCCTGGTCTACCCTCTACTGTCATTATATTACCCTGGTCTACCATCTACTGTCACTATATTACCCTGGTCTAAACTCTACTGTCATTATATTACCCTGGTCTACCATCTACTGTCATTATATTACCCTGGTCTACCATCTACTGTCATTATATTACCCTCTACTGTCATTATATTACCCTGGTATACCATCTACTGTCATTATATTACCCTGGTCTACTGTCATTATATTACCCTGGTCTACCATCTACTGTCATTATATTACCCTGGTCTACCATCTACTGTCATTATAATACCCTGGTCTACCCTCTACTGTCATTATATTACCCTGGTCTACAGTCTACTGTCATTATATTACCCTGGTCTACCGTCTACTGTCATTATATTACCTTGGTCTACCCTCTACTGTCATTATATTACCCTGGTCTACCATCTGCTGTCATTATATTTCCCTGGTCTACCATCTACTGTCATTATATTACCCTGGTCTACCATCTACTGTCATTATATTACCCTGGTCTACCTCTACTGTCATTATATTACCCTGGTCTACCCTCTACTGTTATTATATTACCCTGGTCTACTGTTATTATATTACCCTGGTCTACTGTCATTATATTACCCTGGTCTACCATCTACTGTCATTATATTACCCTGGTCTACCCTCTACTGTTATTATATTACCCTGGTCTACTGTCATTATATTACCCTGGTCTACTGTCATTATATTACCCTGGTCTACCATCTACTGTCATTATATTACCCTGGTCTACCATCTACTGTCATTATAATTCCCTGGTCTACCCTCTACTGTCATTATATTACCCTGGTATACCATCTACTGTCATTATATTCCCTGGTCTACCTCTACTGTCATTATATTACCCTGGTCTACCATCTACTGTCATTATATTACCCTGGTCTACCTCTACTGTCATTATATTACCCTGGTCTACCATCTACTGTCATTATATTACCCTGGTCTACCCTCTACTGTCATTATATTACCCTGGTCTACCATCTACTGTCATTATATTACCCTGGTCTACCATCTACTGTCATTATATTACCCTGGTCTACCATCTACTGTCATTATATTACCCTGGTCTACCATCTACTGTCATTATATTACCCTGGTCTACCTCTACTGTCATTATATTACCCTGGTCTACCATCTACTGTCATTATATTACCCTGGTCTACCATCTACTGTCATTATATTACCCTCTACTGTCATTATATTACCCTGGTCTACCATCTACTGTCATTATATTACCCTGGTCTACTGTCATTATATTACCCTGGTCTACCATCTACTGTCATTATATTACCCTGGTCTACCATCTACTGTCATTATATTACCCTGGTCTACCTCTACTGTCATTATATTACCCTGGTCTACCATCTACTGTCATTATATTACCCTGGTCTACCATCTACTGTCATTATATTACCCTGGTCTACCATCTACTGTCATTATACCCTGGTCTACCATCTACTGTCATTATATTACCCTCTACTGTCATTATATTACCCTGGTATACCATCTACTGTCATTATATTACCCTGGTCTACTGTCATTATATTACCCTGGTGTACCATCTACTGTCATTATATTACCCTGGTCTACCATCTACTGTCATTATATTACCCTGGTCTACCTCTACTGTCATTATATTACCCTGGTCTACCATCTACTGTCATTATATTACCCTGGTCTACCATCTACTGTCATTATATTACCCTGGTCTACCATCTACTGTCATTATATTACCCTGGTCTACCATCTACTGTCATTATATTACCCTGGTCTACCATCTACTGTCATTATATTACCCTGGTCTACCATCTACTGTCATTATATTACCCTGGTCTACCCTCTACTGTCATTATATTACCCTGGTCTACCATCTACTGTCATTATATTACCCTGGTCTACCCTCTACTGTCATTATATTACCCTGGTCTACCATCTACTGTCATTATATTACCCTGGTCTACCATCTACTGTCATTATATTACCCTGGTCTACTGTCATTATATTACCCTGGTCTACCATCTACTGTCATTATATTACCCTGGTATACCATCTACTGTCATTATATTACCGTGGTCTACCCTCTACTGTCATTATATTACCCTGGTCTACTGTCATTATATTACCCTGGTCTACCTCTACTGTCATTATATTACCCTGGTCTACCATCTACTGTCATTATATTACCCTGGTCTACCCTCTACTGTCATTATATTACCCTGGTCTACCATCTACTGTCATTATATTACCCTGGTCTACCTCTACTGTCATTATATTACCCTGGTCTACCATCTACTGTCATTATATTACCCTGGTCTACCCTCTACTGTCATTATATTCCCTGGTCTACCATCTACTGTCATTATATTACCTGGTCTACCCTCTACTGTCATTATATTACCCTGGTCTACCATCTACTGTCATTATATTACCCTGGTCTACCATCTACTGTCATTATATTACCCTGGTCTACCATCTACTGTCATTATATTACCCTGGTCTACCATCTACTGTCATTATATTACCCTGGTCTACCATCTACTGTCATTATATTACCCTGGTCTACCTCTACTGTCATTATATTACCCTGGTCTACCATCTACTGTCATTATATTACCCTCTACTGTCATTATATTACCCTGGTCTACCATCTACTGTCATTATATTACCCTGGTCTACCATCTACTGTCATTATATTACCCTGGTCTACCATCTACTGTCATTATATTACCCTGGTCTACCCTCTACTGTCATTATATTACCCTGGTCTACCATCTACTGTCATTATATTACCTGGTCTACCCTCTACTGTCATTATATTACCCTGGTCTACCATCTACTGTCATTATATTACCCTGGTCTACCCTCTACTGTCATTATATTACCCTGGTCTACCATCTACTGTCATTATATTACCCTGGTCTACCATCTACTGTCATTATATTACCCTGGTCTACTGTCATTATATTACCCTGGTGTACCATCTACTGTCATTATATTACCCTGGTCTACCATCTACTGTCATTATATTACCCTGGTCTACCCTCTACTGTCATTATATTACCCTGGTCTACCATCTACTGTCATTATATTACCCTGGTCTACCATCTACTGTCATTATATTCCCTGGTCTACCATCTACTGTCATTATATTACCCTGGTCTACCCTCTGATGTCATTATATTACCCTGGTCTAACATCTACTGTCATTATATTACCCTGGTCTACCATCTACTGTCATATATTACCCTGGTCTAAACTACTGTCATTATGTTACCCTGGTCTACCATCTACTGTCATTATATTACCCTGGTCTACCATCTACTGTCATTATATTACCCTCTACTGTCATTATATTACCCTGGTCTACCATCTACTGTCACTATATTACCCTGGTCTACCATCTACTGTCATTATATTACCCTGGTCTACTGTCATTATATTTACCCTGGTCTACCATCTACTGTCATTATATTACCCTGGTCTACCATCTACTGTCATTATATTACCCTGGTCTACCTCTACTGTCATTATATTACCCTGGTCTACCCTCTACTGTCATTATATTACCCTGGTCTACCATCTACTGTCATTATATTTCCCTGGTCTACCCTCTACTGTCATTATATTACCCTGGTCTACCATCTACTGTCATTATATTACCCTGGTCTACCCTCTACTGTCATTATATTACCCTGGTCTACCATCTACTGTCATTATATTACCCTGGTCTAAACTCTACTGTCATTATATTACCCTGGTCTACCATCTACTGTCATTATATTACCCTGGTCTACCATCTACTGTCATTATATTACCCTCTACTGTCATTATATTACCCTGGTATACCATCTACTGTCATTATATTACCCTGGTCTACTGTCATTATATTACCCTGGTGTACCATCTACTGTCATTATATTACCCTGGTCTACCATCTACTGTCATTATATTACCCTGGTCTACCTCTACTGTCATTATATTACCCTGGTCTACCATCTACTGTCATTATATTACCCTGGTCTACCGTCTACTGTCATTATATTACCCTGGTCTACCCTCTACTGTCATTATATTACCCTGGTCTACCATCTACTGTCATTATATTACCCTGGTCTACCATCTACTGTCATTATATTACCCTGGTCTTCCATCTACTGTCACTATATTACCCTGGTCTAAACTCTACTGTCATTATATTACCGTGGTCTACCCTCTACTGTTATTATATTACCCTGGTCTACTGTTATTATATTACCCTGGTCTACTGTCATTATATTACCCTGGTCTACCATCTACTGTCATTATATTACCCTGGTCTACCCTCTACTGTTATTATATTACCCTGGTCTACTGTCATTATATTACCCTGGTCTACTGTCATTATATTACCCTGGTCTACCCTCTACTGTCATTATATTACCCTGGTCTACCATCTACTGTCATTATAATTCCCTGGTCTACCCTCTACTGTCATTATATTACCCTGGTATACCATCTGCTGTCATTATATTTCCCTGGTCTAAACTCTACTGTCATTATATTACCCTGGTCTACCATATACTGTCACTATATTACCCTGGTCTACCTCTACTGTCATTATATTACCCTGGTCTACCATCTACTGTCATTATATTACCCTGGTCTACCTCTACTGTCATTATATTACCCTGGTCTACCATCTACTGTCATTATATTACCCTGGTCTACCATCTACTGTCATTATATTACCCTGGTCTACCATCTACTGTCATTATATTACCCTGGTCTACCATCTACTGTCATTATATTACCCTGGTCTAACATCTACTGTCATTATATTACCCTGGTCTACCATCTACTGTCATTATATTACCCTGGTCTACCATACTGTCATTATATTACCCTGGTCTACCATCTACTGTCATTATATTACCCTGGTCTACCATCTACTGTCATTATATTACCCTGGTCTACCATCTACTGTCATTATATTACCCTGGTCTACCATCTACTGTCATTATATTACCCTGGTCTACCATCTACTGTCATTATATTACCCTGGTCTCATCTACTGTCATTATATTACCCTGGTCTACCCTCTACTGTCATTATATTACCCTGGTCTACCATCTACTGTCATTATATTACCCTGGTCTACCCTCTACTGTCATTATATTACCCTGGTCTACCATCTACTGTCATATATATCCCTGGTCTACCCTCTACTGTCATTATATTACCCTGGTCTACCATCTACTGTCATTATATTACCCTGGTCTACTGTCATTATATTACCCTGGTCTACCATCTACTGTCATTATATTACCCTGGTCTACCATCTACTGTCATTATATTACCCTGGTCTACCCTCTACTGTCATTATATTACCCTGGTCTACCATCTATGTCATTATATTACCCTGGTCTACATCTACTGTCATTATATTACCCTGGTCTACCATCTACTGTCATTATATTACCCTGGTCTACCTCTACTGTCATTATATTACCCTGGTCTACCATCTACTGTCATTATATTACCCTGGTCTACCATCTACTGTCATTATATTACCCTGGTCTACCATCTACTGTCATTATATTACCCTGGTCTACATCTACTGTCATTATATTACCCTGGTCTACTGTCCTTATATTTCCCTGGTCTACCATCTACTGTCATTATATTACCCTGGTCTACCATCTACTGTCATTATATTACCCTGGTCTACCCTCTACTGTCATTATATACCCTGGTCTACCTCTACTGTCATTATATTACCCTGGTCTACCATCTACTGTCATTATATTACCCTGGTCTACCCTCTACTGTCATTATATTACCCTGGTCTACCATCTACTGTCATTATATTACCCTGGTCTACCATCTACTGTCATTATATTACCCTGGTCTACCATCTACTGTCACTATATTACCCTGGTCTACCTCTACTGTCATTATATTACCCTGGTCTACCATCTACTGTCATTATATTACCCTGGTCTACCATCTACTGTCATTATATTACCCTCTAACTTCATTATAATTACCCTGGTCTACCATCTACTGTCATATATTACCCTGGTTACCATCTACTGTCATTATATTACCCTGGTCTACCATCTACTGTCATTATTTACCCTGGTCTACCATCTACTGTCATTATATACCCTGGTCTACCCTCTACTGTCATTATATTACCCTGGTCTACATCTACTGTCATTATATTACCCTGGTCTACCTCTACTGTCATTATATTACCCTGGTCTACCTCTACTGTCATTATATACCCTGGTCTACCATCTACTGTCATTATATTACCCTGGTCTACCATCTACTGTCATTATATTACCCTGGTCTACCATCTACTGTCATTATAACCCTGGTCTACCTTCTACTGTCATTATATTACCCTGGTCTACCCTCTACTGTTATTATATTACCCTGGTCTACTGTTATTATATTACCCTGGTCCTACTGTCATTATATTACCCTGGTCTACCATCTACTGTCATTATATTACCCTGGTCTACCCTCTACTGTCATTATATACCCTGGTCCTGTCATTATATCCCCTGGTCTACCCTCTACTGTCATTATATTACCCTGGTCTACCATCTACTGTCATTATATTACCCTGGTCTACCCTCTACTGTCATTATATTACCCTGGTCTACATCTACTGTCATTATATTACCCTGGTCTACCCTCTACTGTCATTATATTACCCTGGTCTACCATCTACTGTCATTATATTACCCTGGTCTACCATCTACTGTCATTATATTACCCTGGTCTACCATCTACTGTCATTATATTACCCTGGTCTACCCTCTACTGTCATTATATTACCCTGGTCTACCATCTACTGTCATTATATTACCCTGGTCTACCATCTACTGTCATTATATTACCCTGGTCTACCATCTACTGTCATTATATTACCCTGGTCTACCTCTACTGTCATTATATTACCCTGGTCTACCTCTACTGTCATTATATTACCCTGGTCTACCCTCTACTGTCATTATATTACCCTGGTCTACCATCTACTGTCATTATATTACCCTGGTCTACCATCTACTGTCATTATATTACCCTGGTCTACCATCTACTGTCATTATATTACCCTGGTCTACCCTCTAGTCATTATATTACCCTGGTCTACCTCTACTGTCATTATATTACCCTGGTCTACCATCTACTGTCATTATATTACCCTGGTCTACCCTCTACTGTCATTATATTACCCTGGTCTACCATCTACTGTCATTATATTACCCTGGTCTACCCTCTACTGTCATTATATTACCCTGGTCTACCATCTACTGTCATTATATTTCCCTGGTCTACCATCTACTGTCATTATATTACCCTGGTCTACCATCTACTGTCATTATTTACCCTGGTCTACCATCTACTGTCATTATATTACCCTGGTCTACTGTCATTATATTACCCTGGTCTACCATCTACTGTCATTAT